>NC_141314.1:3830000-3985000 GCF_037954325.1 Fistularia commersonii
TCGTAGGTGTCAGTGTTGAGGACCGACCAGCCCAGGAACTGGGTCAGAGACTGGAGCCCCGCGAGGAGAAGCAAAGCAAATATGGATCAATATTATGTGAATAAAATGCACATTTTGTGTTCTGAATTAAAAAATATGCGTCAACAGAAATTGTCATTTATTGAAAATATATTTGTTCAATTGCGTGACCACACGTAACTTTATTCTTTTATAGAAATACACTTTAAACAAGCCACAAAAGTGATTTAAAAAGGAAAGTGATCAAAACACTGAAAATACCTTTAGAATTAAAAATGAAATTAAGAAAGAAATCCTTTATGCAAATGCTCTGGGACTGCTTGTTAGATGATTGTTTTGAGTAAAAGTCGATTTAAGTTTATTTCTTTATTTTATTTTAATTATTTATAGCCGTCTGTGTCAAAGATGAGTCCAGGACGGCTTTTATTTTGAAGAAGCCGTCCCCGTGACGACCACGGAGACTGTCCAGACCTGCAGGCCCCGTGATAAATAATGCAGACGCTGTGTGTATTTATAAACTGGCCACACACACACACACACACACACAAACACACCATACACACACACCTCCATCAGTGTCTCATCCATTTCATCGAAGGGTTTCCCGTCCTTCCTGTTATAGAACGTGGCCACGCCTACAATCTCCTCTTTCTTGTTGACTATTGGCATCGACAGGACATTCTTAACGGTCCAGCCGGAGTCATCCAGAGGCTCCGTCTGTGGACATAACACACACACACACACACACACACACACGCACACACACAAAATATGAAAACATCCAGGCATGCATACAACATGTACACACATCCATATGGACACACAAAGAAACGCGTACATATGCAGGGATACACGCAGGCACACACATACACATACGAAATACAAAGCGCACACACACACACACACACACACACACACACACACAGGATAACTGCAGTTGCTTCATATCTATCACCCTTGTGATGAAGAGGTTAAGATAAGGCTTTCTCAGAGCTTAAGGGCTGAGGGTAAGGGTTACCCATCGGGGGAAGGAGAAAGAGATAAAGAAAAGAAAGGAGGAGAGAAAGAAGGGAAGAATGCATTAATACAAATGGAAAGGGAGCAAAAGAAAGAGAGGAAAAAGAATAACTGGAAAGAAAGTAAGAATAAATAAAGATAGAAAGAAGGAAAGAGGGGAAATAGCGCCAAGTCAAAGAGATTTAGACAAAGGAAGATAAAGAAAAAAAGACATGAATAAAGTGAGTGATAGAGGGAAAGAGACTGAGAGATGGAGTGGAAGACAAAGCCTTCTGGACTAAATGTCAGTGAAAGTGTTTCCTTCCTGCGTCTCCTGATTATCTATCGATCCCGAAGTCGCGTGTCAAACGGGCTTGAAAAGAAGGAATGACCTCCCCTTTGAATGAGCCACTTCATTATAGACCGTAATAACAAAAACATCATAAACACACCCTTAGATTTCTCTTTGGATAAGTACTTAATAATTGTTGGGAATGCAAAGAATATCTCAAATAAATAAATAACTCTCACCTGGAAGTTGAAGAATTCGTCCTCGGCCGCATTCATGATGTTGCAGATCTGCGGGAATATGGAGAAGAATTTTTAAGGGCGGCGTCTTTTCCACTCTCCACAAAAACCTTGGGAGTTGTGTTGTTTCCGATCGTCCTTAAAATCTGTAAATCCCTTCCTGAACGTGCGCAGCCTGAACGCAGCGCACGACGCAGTACTGCCAGGAGCCGGGGGGGGCAGTGTTGCGCAGCACAAGGGGTGCTAACTGCTAATGTTTACATCTCAGTCTACAGATCCCTCTGGTCCCAATAACCTCCGGCTCTGTCCTGCCGAGCCAATCAGAGCAGGTTATCTCAGAAGGGGCGGGGTTTAGAACCAGGACTGGTCAATAGCTAATGAAGGAATAGCGATCCTATGACACAGAGGACATACCCTGAGGTTGTTGCTAAACCCAAGGTGGCGCCTCTAACGCAAATTTTTCATTTTGGAGAAAGATGGGACAACCTGGCGGTACCCATCATGCACCGTAACGGCCGACAAAGAACAAATTTGACGCTTGAACCTGTTTACGAACGTAACGTTGGCGTAAATTAACCTTTGCCCTTAAGACGCTACCTTAGCGCTCAAATAACCCCTTATGTGCAGCTGTGTTTACTTCCAATTCACAAATTGGGTAAAATACTTTTACCCTTACATTAACTTGCAGGCAGAACATTGAGGCTTTTGCAGTGATTACCGCCAAACCAAGGCTCCCCTTTCCCGCTGTTGCCATGGTTACGCTATCCTCGATATTAGCATTCAGCATCACTTGCATTGTACTGGGGTCGACGTTTCGCCAAAAATATTCTCTGCGCTGCCACGGGGGCGCAGGTAAGATGAAAACGTTCGATGTCACTTCCTCCTCGCTGCCACTCGCAGGTGCCAAGGGTGAAAAAAACGACTCGAAAAGCGACGGGGACACAACTAAAAATGGAGATAATCCTCGCGTCCATTTTCAGCACCAAGGGCTGAACCGACGCTTGAAACTTTGTGGAAGACGGAGAAGTGTCGGCCTCTGTGTTTGTTGACAAGGGGTCCGAATGGTGTCCTGGTGTGAGGACAGATTTCGGTCGTGCCACCGAAACCGTCGCCCGTCGCCCGCGACGTTGCTCATGGGTCGTAAAACCTGGAAAAAACGCGGTTCCGCGCATAAGAGACCGAAATTCAGAGCGGCCTCCCGTCTCGTTGTGATAAAGGGGAGGCTTTGTCTTTCGGGATTTGTATGATTTAATTAATTTCCAGCAAGTTCGGGCGGGGAAATTTACCGGCGTGCCGTAAATCCCCCCCGAAGACGTCCTCGCCCGTCCCCTTCCCCCCATTAGCATCGAGCCGGCGCGTCTTTTTCTTCGGTTTACGAGAGATTGGCCGTGAGGAGAAATGAGGCTCAGGCGAGGAGATGAGAAGGACAAATGATGGGGCCGCGGCGGGCGGTGGCGAGCGTGGCGGGCAATGACAGGCGGGGACAAGAGGTGGAGAGACCGCCGGGACCGATGGCTCCGCGCTCCATGCTGAACACTGATTAATGGTAACGGTGGCTAATGCTGGAATTATACGTCATGGCGGCAGGAGGACGGCCCTTTTCATTTCCGAGCGGCGCTCGCACTGACAACGCCGTAATGTGGCCTGATGGCGCCCGGCCCGTCAACCCCGCCCCTGTCGGAGGAGCGCAGTCAGAGGAAGGAGACACCAGCAACGCTTGGAATCGCAAAGATCTTAAAGGTCCTCCTCAGAACTCTGCTTTGGGAACGATAGGACAGAAGCTGCTACTGTTTCCCCAGTCATTGTGAGAAACTGGTCTTATCTTGTCTTATCCACGACGACGAACTGAGATCTATTTCATGTCGGGGACGTTCGGATCAAATAGAAAAAACAAACAAAAAAACTAAACGGCGTCACCGTGGCAACCACGCAAGTCTAACCAACATCATCTACAGATCCAGATCGACAGGATATCTCAGCAGGGGTTGGGCTTCAAACCAGGACTGACAAATGGGGAACATCTGACCAACTCCGACACCCAATGACACGGCGTATATGACTTGAGGTTATTGCTGAACCCAAAATGACCTCCGGCGATGGTGGACAATTAATTTTCTTTTAAAGGCAACCTTTTTGGTAAACCTGACGCGACCCGTCATGGACTGCACTGGCAGAACAGCCGACAAAGAACGTGACCGGGAAGTGAAAACTGGAGGGGTTGGTTAACAAAAAGAAAACTGACGTAAGCAAAATGAAATGAAGAGTACGAGCTAAGAAGTCCAGAAGGTACCGACCAGCCCCGTCTCCGCCACGTAGCTCGGCAGGCCGCTAACCAGAGCCCAGTGATCCTCCGGGGGGTTCCTGAGGAGACACGATAAAAGAAATAAAACAAAACAACGACGCTAAAACAGTGTCATTTGGAAGTCGTCGGAATCGTAGCCCCAAGTCAATAAGGTTTAGTTCGGAACTTCGGATGGTTACGGCTTGTCAGGACGGTCGCGGCCGATGTTTGCTCATCGCTGTCGGTTGCGAAACTCACGGTATAACCTTGATGTCCTCCTTCCCGTGGAGGATGTAGTCGATGAGTTTGTAGAAGATGATTTCCTGGTTGGATTCAAACAAACATGCAAACAAAGAAACAACAGAAAGGTCAGATGTTTGGCGGGGGCGAGTGAAAAAAGACCGATCGCGTTTCATAAATTGTCGATAATGTTTCTGGAGATGCAACAAATCCGAGGAACCATTGGAACTCAACACAGGTAGCGTCACGAGAATCAAAAAAAATATGTTCAAACAATGGTCCCTTTCTTTTTTAACAGAAATAATGAAATAATTTTTTGTTATTTTTATATGCCATTAAAACACAGCCTTGCAATAATACAGAGGAGTAGGTAAACAACGCTTTTGTCAGAAATTGCAAGAGAACTTTATTGAATAAGAAAGTCAGCATGCTAACCAAGGCAAGGCTATGAAAGTGACCTGTACGAGTCAGCTGGGACTTATGAACAGAACTGGATAGAGAGCCACATTTCTCTGAGAGCCGCTCATGGAGAAAATGATCTCTTCCTTCTAGGTTTGATTTTATTTCCTCTCTCATCTAGATAACCTCACCGGCGGGACCTCTGGGTTTCTCTGGTCAACTTCTAGGAAAGGAATAAAAAGCACTTCCCGGGCTTTTTATAACTCCTGGCTGCTAAAAATGTAGCTCAATGATGGCTACCATGCTATAAAAAAAATGGACGACACTCTTGGGTGCTAAGTGTGTAACGCTAATTTGGTTCCAAGTGTTAATCTTGCACCCACATCTATTTCTACTCCAGAAAAAAACAACACCTTTTTAGGATCTGTTGTTTGTTGGGTGATTTTATCGTGAAAATACATGTCTTAAAAAATTATGGAAACAAGTCAAAGGCCAAAACGCAGAAGTGGATTGATCTAACTTATACTAGAAAATAAAATTCCCTCACCCTGCCGTCAGGCGTTCTTGGTCCATCGTACGGGGCGACTTCTCCCATAAGAACCGGCCAGAGGTCAAAGAACTCCTGCAGACATCCACATGTAGTAAAAAGGACTTCTTAAATTCATTCATAATGCAAACTTTCCTCCATTAAATATACGTCTTATCGTGGTCAGAGGGGGCGGAGCTGATCTTCTCTGTCATTGGGAAAGGGGCGGGGCTTAACCTGGATGGGACAGCTGTGAATCACAGGGTCCACAAATTAAGACATCCGACCGTTCATCCACAATTTAGAGGCTTCAATGAAGCTGCTGACTGCCTGTTTTGTGTGGGAAGAAGATGAGGAACCTGGAGAGAATCCAGGAAGGAGAACCTGAAGTGAAACCACGTAGGTAAACCTGGAGAGGAACTCAAACAGGAGAATACGGGGGGGCCCAAACACAGAAAATTCAGAACCTGAACTCTTCTTACTGATAGCCAAGAGTGCTGTTTTTGGACCAAGAAGAACATGGAGAACCCCCCCGCCGGGGAAGAGCGTCCAATCAGAAATGGTCAGAGAGGTGGATGGCGTCACAGTTCAATGACAAGATGGCGTCAGAGAAAACCGTGAGTCTCCACAATCCTGAGGAAAGTCCATTCTTCCATTCACCTGCAGTTTAGGCAATAATTAGAGGAGGCAAAACAATCCGCTATGTGCTTGTTTTCTTTTAATGTTTTTTTTAATGGATTCTTCCTCGTTAATTCCCTGGTAATTGTTGACGAGCACGCCGTAGTAACGCCTGGATAATGACTAGCGGGTTTACAACTGATGCGTTTGGATTTCTAGGTCACTTTCGCAGAGCTTGGTCTGCAAGAGTCCGACTTTACATCTGAGTCTTTTCCGGTGAGGGTTGGACTCTTTGGCACTGGTTCTGTTTGTTACCTTTTATGGACAGAATTTCTGGGCGCAGCCAGGGTGGTGAGGGGATCTAGTTTGGTGGCCTCAGGGTTGGATTTCTGTTATTTGCAGGTGATGTGGTTCTGTTGGCTTCAGGATCTCCGTGATCTTGGTTCGCAGCTGAGTAGCAAGTGATGGGCCGGGATGAAGATCAGCACCTCTGAAACCGAGATCATGGTACCCTGCCGGAAACGGTTGGAGTGCTCAGGGAAGAAGTCGCGCCCCAAGTTGAGGGGTTCAGGTATCTTGGGGTCTTTTTCTCGAGTGAGGGGAAAGATGGAGCGCTCATCTGTCCTAGGAGAAGGAGCTGAACCAAAAGACGAAGCTCTCAATTTACCAGCCGATCTACTCCCACCCTCACCTAGGGTCACTAGCTGTGGGTCCTGACCCAAAGAACAAGAGCATGGATCCAAGTGGCCGATGGTTCTCCCTTAGAGATAGGGCGAGGAGCTCGGCAACCCAGGAGTAGCTGCTCCTCCAAGTAGAGAGGAGTCAGGAAAGGTGGGTTAGGATGCCTCATGTTGCCTCACTGGTTTGGTGTTATTCCTCTAGAAGAAGAGATTTGGCGACGTTCGCCTTCATGGTACAGCTTTCTGTTGGTGTCACTGCTGACCAGACTCTCTTTGGCTGCAAAGGCCAAGTCTCCTCTTTGGAGGCTGCAAGACTTTGCAAGGAAGCCCTGGGGAAGGCCAAGGACACGCTGGAGGGACTACATGTCCCGGCTGGCCCAGGAATGCCTCAAGCTCCCCGGAGGAGCTAGACCAAGTGTCTGCGGAGATGGAGGTCTAGGCGACCCTAACGTGGGCAAGTATAAAAGAAGGATGAACGGTAAGTAGCGCAAACATGGGCATGCACACCAAACTGTATCCTTTGTGTCGGTTGCCGAAGAGCAACCAGAAGTTAATAAATCTTCATCATCCTCGAGACCAAGAAAGCACCTTGAAAGACTTTTCCTCTTGAGGAGGTTGGTTGGACGGGAGGAAAGAGAACATGAGGTTAGTTGGTGTGAGAGGCAGGTGATTGGCTGTGGTGACCGAAGGGGGAAGAAGAAGGTCCTTTTCAACTTATCATTTATTAATAATAATAATATATTTATTATTAAAAGTCAATTATATAAAGGATTTGTATATATTTATTTATTTACTATTTAAGAATTTATTTATAATAGTCATATATATTTTTCTTGAATTTATATTTATATTATATATGTGTATACATATATATATACACACACACACACACACACACATATATATATATATATATATATATAGGTTATTTCTGGTTCAAACAATAGTGGAAAATACATTCAGATACTTCAGGAAATTTCCCGGTGTCACTAGTTTCTTTCAAACGATGCGTGAAGAAACTGAAAATACGTCTGACCTTCCTGACACTTGAATCATCGAGTTGATGCGGCGGACCGCCTCCCGGTGTGTTACCGTGGAAACCCACCTTGGTCTTGGTCATGTCCAGCAGCCCCACGGAGTAGCGGTCACAGTTGAGGAAGGCTCTTACGGTGTAGAGGGCCTTGTGGAACTGCCTTTCGATGTCCGTCATCTCCTCGAACACCTTGCTGGCTGACCACAGCAGCACCTGCAGGGCGGAAACCATAGCAACCGACGGGGTGAGCCACCAGTCTCGGTTTCTTGGCACCAAAAACCTTCCATGTGATTCGGAACCACGCCAGCTCTAAACCTTCAGGTGGGATTTGTTGGAACATTTCTTCTTGTTTTTGGCTGTTTTTGACAGAATTATGGGATTTAAATTTGTTTCCTGTTGCTTTTGGATGATTTCTCCCCTCTTTCGTAGCAACTTCCTGCTGACCGTGGCGCCAGAGTCCCATGCGCGGTGTTGACGGTGCGTCCGGTCCTCACCTGGCCCCTCCGAGTCTCACAGTTGTGCAGGTAGCTCAGGTGGAAGACTCTCAGCACCAGGTTGGCGAAGTTCAGGTACTTGTTTAGGGTCTGGAGAGAGAAGGCCAGGTTGGAGAGTGACCAATAGAGCGTGCACGGAGAAGCATTATGGTAGAGGTCACGGTAGCGTCCTACCTATCCCTTGTGTGTACACAATACTGCGATTGCATAGAAAAGTCAGTCAGCTTCATTGTCAATTTCTCCACATGCACTGGACATACAGGGGAATCGAGAAGACGTTTCTCACAAGCCAACAATCCCTTATAACCCGGTGCGCCTTATATATGGATCAATACTGAGCCGCAAGAGGTCTCTCAACTACGGGAAGCAGCCAGACTCCATTTTCTCCCATAAAAGAAGTAACGCCTGGTGCATGCTGGGATATATGACTGCACGAAGCGTGCATTTTCGTTTCCATTTGTGTGTGTGTGTGTGTGTGTGCACGCGCGTCGCAGAAGTAGCAGCGGTTAAAACGGTAAAGGGGAATTCCAGTCCCACACCAAGAGGCACTCTTACGACGCAGAGTTTAAACTCAAGGCAATCGGTCACGAAGTAGAACACGGGAATAGAGCAGTAGAGAGAGAATTCAACGTTAACAAATCAGTGGTGCGGAAGTGGAGGAAGCAACAAGATGACCTGTGCCAAGTAAAAAAGACTAAACAGAGTTTCCGAGGGAACAAAGCGAGACGGTTAAAGTTAGAGGACAAACTTGGACAGTGGGTAGTTGAACAGAGAGCAGCAAGTAGAAGTGTCTCTACAGTCACTATTCCAATGAAGGCAACAGCGCTAGCTAGCGACATGAACATCAATGAATTTAGAGGCGATCCTTCATGGTGCTTTCGTTTTATGAAAAGCTTTGAACTGTGACGAATGGAGTTGGAAATACATTGTTTTCAACGAAAGCGGCGCAAATACCGATAAGAGCTACCGGTACGTACGGTACCATATTGTGAATGCACTAACTTGTTTTGGGAGGTGTCAGAAACAGAGTTGTCAGAAAGTTAGTTTGTATTCTATCAATAAAGTTCAACTGACTTATCTGACTGTTCTGTTGACATTCCTTTTAGCGCAGCTCCATTTAGTGGATGCATAACGCAACCCCAGCTACTACTGTAGCTTCTATTATGTGCGCCTTATAATGCGTTGCGCCTTATATATGAAATTTTTTTAAAATAGGCCATTCATTGAAGGTGCGCCTTATAATCCAGTGCGCCTTATAGTGCGGAAAATACGGTAACACTGTGCAGTGTTACATTAAGCAGTAACATGAACAGTAACATCAACACAAAAAGGAAAAAATGAATCTGTCGAATAAGTAACAGGAACATAGAGGCTGCCAAAATAAGGAATTGTGTTGACCTGGAAACATCGTAAACATTTACAATAAGTGATAGGTTTTTTTTTTTCTTTTTCTTACATAACAACATAAACAAAACCTGGCTGTAATTTTCTTCTCCAGTCTAAAGATCCATCCAATGCACGGGATCGGCCTTCGGGCGGCGTTTTTACGACTCTGTTATAACCAATTTAACAAGCTGTTATTATTTAACAGGCCAGAATATAACATTGCTCGCCGCTCGGTCAACTTGGAGTCGTGACAAACCATTAAAAAGAAGTAAAGGGAAACAGTCGTCGCTACGGCAACTAGATTGACAACCCACCTCCTCATCCTTGCTGTTGAAGTGCGGCGCGTCCACCTTGTTGACGGCCATCATGACGGCCACCATGTCCTTGCCGTTCAGGATGGGTACCGCCAGGACGCTCCGGGTCTGGTACTCGGTCAGCTCGTCCACGAAGTTGCTAAAGTGAGTGCTCTGCAGCGAGAGGGGAGGCGGGGTCAGAGCCGTCCGGGGGGCGGAGTTTAACTCAATATAGGAGGCGGGGTTTGACATGTTTCAGAAGGCGGGAACAAAACTAAATTCAGGAGGCGAGGTTAAATTAAATACAGTGTGGGAGTTGAATAGAAATCAGAAGGCGGGATTAAAATAAAATTCAGGAGGTAGGCTTAAACTTCATTTAGGAGGCAGAATTAAACTGAATAAATAAAAGTCGGGGCGCAGGATTAAATTCAACTTCAAAAAATTGATTTGTTCTCTGGGGGAAATTACTAGATAACGCTAAACTCAAGAGTCAGGATTAAAGTAAATTCATGAAAGAGAATTAAACTGAATCAGTGAGGGGAGTAAAACTAAATTCAGGAGACAGGGTCAGATGGAAATAAGTAGGTGGGATTAAAATGATATTCAGGAAGTGGGATTAAACTGAATTCACAAAGTGGGAATAAACCTGAATTCAGATGGCAGAGTTGAATAGAATAAAATCAGAAACCAGAAAGATTAAAATTAAATTCAGGAGAGGGGGTTAAACTGAATTCAGCAGGCAGGATTAAGAGGCGAGGTCAATTTTAAATTCAGGGAGCAGGATTAAATTCAACTTCAAAAAACTGTATTTGTCTCACCGGGGAAATCAGTAGATTAGACTCAACTCAGGAGTCAGGATTAAATTAAATTCAGGAGGCGGGATTAAACTGAATCAGTAGGTGGGGTTAAACTAAATTCAGGAAGCCGGGTTAAAAACTGGATACAGGAGGCAGGATAAAAAGAATTGAGGAGGCGGAGTCACATGGAAATCAGAAGGCGGGATTAAACCAAATTCAGGGAACAGGATTAAAACTAAACCCAGGAGTCAGGATTAAACTAAATTCAGGAGGCAGGATTAAACTGAATTCAAGAGGAAGGGATGAAATCAGATGTATTTAAAAAGATAAGTCAGAGACATGTCAGGTTATTAAGAGGCGAACCGTTCGCGGCGACGGTTTTATAAACAGCCCTCGATTATGTTTATGGTTACATTTCACGTTACCACGGTGACAAGATTCGGCAACAATGACCCAGAAAAGTCTGAAGGTACTCAGTGAAGGGTGTAATTTAGTCGAGTGTTTCACCTGAAGCTCGGAGAGAAGACAGCGCCTCTATGCATCTCGATTGGGATAAGTGGGAACCGTGTGTAACCATGACAACAAAAGTCTGAAGTCCCCGAGGAACGAGCGAATGAGGACCGGATGAACTTCCGTGACTGGAAGAGACTTCAACCCTTGGGGAGACACGCTGGCCTGCGCTCAAAGACTTCGATGGCTAGTTAAGGAGGTCACCTTTGGCCCCTAAAGCCCGGCGAGGTCCTCATCCTGCTTGTTAGCTCCACTGAAGCTTTGCCTTGACCTTTGACCTCACAGCCCCACACTGTAGCTGCATAATCTGATTACAGACTATTAATAATAGTCTAATGATGTATTTATTATTATTAGGATTATTGCCCAAATATATGTTGTTATTATGTTTTTTTAGGATTGTTATGTTAAAGACCATAATTTCCAAATCATCCTTTATTAAACTGCATATGTGGCGGTTGGTATGTAATTTTGAATATCAGAGTAAATGAAATATCCGAACATAATATCAAAATATTATAGGATACTATCAAGCAATAATCACACCAAATTATAAATATTTTTTTTGTTTGAATTACAAATTCATTTTAATAAGCCATATAAAAAAATAATAGTCATCATCGATCTGATAGATTTCTAGAAAAATAAATGAATATATAAAACATGAATAATTCACAATATTAATAACAATCAATAACAATCGTAATCATGATAATGATATTAATGATATATCTAATCATAATGAAACACAAGCATAGTGACCTGCAACTCTGTGTTCAGTATTGATGTTATCTCAGAAGTAATGGCTTCATTATTTAATCTCTAATTTAAAGAGATAATCATCTATTTCCTGTTTTTTTCTGTGGCAACTGAGCTCCACTCAGATTCATCAGGTGTAAATAAATCCAATAAATCCAGAGTAGCCTCTCAGGCTGTGACTCATTAAGTGGATCTCTGATTGTATCTGCTGGTAAATGAGAAAATAAAAAAAATAAAAATACAAAATTAAAAAAAACAGTATTAGGGATGTGTGAGTGTGCTGAGTGTGTGTGAGGAACAGCTCAGAGCCTGTGTGACCTCTGGGAATAATCTGGGATCGCTCTAATTCAGGATGGATTAACGGGCTTCCTCTCGAGCCCCTCCCCCACCCCTCGGCCCAGCCTCACACACACACACACACACACACACACTCACGCATCACAGCACGAACAGATATTGATCAGTGAATTATCGGCCAATTAAATTCCTTTGAGAAACTTGGAGTAATGAAGTCATTGTGTTTTCAAGTCATGTCTCAGTTGCTCCTGCAGGAAAATGCAGCGTTGAGGGCGGTAACCTGGTCTGGGTAATCAATTTTAGGGCCAGCATATTCGAAATCAATCGTCAATATATTGATTCCAGGGATCGAATGTTGGATTGGACCCCTGCCTGGACGCCAGAGGAGGCTGCAGTGATGGGACTGACGTGGTTTGTGGCATTTTGGTTCGGGGGAGTGTGGTATCGGGCCTCCCCCTAGTGACTTTTCAGAGCCATTACAACAACAACAGACATGATATTTGCAAAGACGGATTGTTGATTTGTTTGTTTATTTGTTTTGCGCTACATCTGTTACAGGGTCCGGGTTCAATGACTAATTGAACATTTATTGATAAATGGATTGGAATTGAGGATCGGTTTAGCGTAAGAGATGAGAACGTGACCTCTGACCCCTAACTGACCCTTAATATCCTGATGTGTTTATTTTCCATGTGTGTTACATTGTAAACGTTTACATCCAGTGTGTTCTCTATGGTGCGCTTGTACCTCTGGTCTGTATTACATGGTAAACGTGCACCGGAAATGCGTTCTTCATGGTAACTGTGTCTACTACATGTTAAATGTGTATTTTCAATTTGTATTGCATAATAAACATGCATTACATAGTAAATACATAGTTCCAGCATGCGTTGCATTGTAAATGTGCACCTCCATTGTGTATTAAGTGGTAAGTGTGTATTTTCTGTGTGCATGGTAAACCTGTTTCTCCAGTGAGTAATACATGGTGAATGTATATTTTCAGTGTGTATTATATGGTTGAAGTTTACTCCAGTGTGTCATACATGGTAAATGTGTTATTCCAGTGTCCTCTCCATGTTAAAAGTATGTTTTCATTGTGTATTACATGGTAAACATGTACCTCCAGTGTGTATTTGGTGGTAAATGGGTATTATCAGTATGTATTTCATGGTAAATATGTACCCTCAGGGTGTACTATGGAGTAAAATTGTACTTTCAGTGAGTGTGTGTTTCATAGTACATGCCCCTCAGTTGTGTGTGAGCCTCGTCGGGGGTTTGCGTACCTCTGACACGACATGGACGTTGACCATCTTCTTGGTGGAGGCCACATGTCCCACAATGCCCATGTCCAGCGGATAGACGATCTCGCTGTCTGGGGCGACCAGGCAGTCGTCGTACACGGCGTCTTTGTGGACGTTAAACAACCTGCGGAGCAGCAGGTACACCAAAGACATCAGAACCCACACATATATAGAAATGTAAAATAAATGTTCGAAAATTAAGGAATCTGTTAAATAACTGTTTTGAAGTGACATTATTTTGGAATATTACATGACACATGTATTTGTTCTAATCTTTTCTAGTAGATTTAAATGTAATCATTTATTTTACAGATGTAAGCTTTCTCCTCTAAAGAATGCAGCTTTGCATAAAAAAATAAAATAAAATGTAACACGCCTTTTTCCAGGAATTATACTTGACTGAGCTCCCTGGAGAGAAACCATTTAGTCAACAGTTTCACAAGAAAGCGCTTTTTGCCTTTTTTTTTTGCTATTTTTTCTTCCTTTTTTTTCATCTCGACAGAAACACAAGAACCTCCGAGAGAAGTTTCATATCAAATTCATTTCCATTTCCATTTCCTCCATCATTACATCACTTTATAGGATTACGAAAAACATTTAGCTTTTAGTACAAATCTAAACAACAAAAGGTTTTTAGTGTGAAGTCACGTGATATCCTAGTTAACTTTAACTGGTATCAGTAACAATGAACGTCCAACTACCAATAGGGAATTTGTCTTAAAGAAGTAAATAAAATAAATTTAAGTTAAATAATTATGTTTATTTTTGTTGTTGTTACTACGGTGAAAAGATGGGCAATACCATTCCTCTGATTGTCTAATAAATATCAAATAAAGAGTTATAAATGTGTTATCATCATAATAAATGTTGTTGCTTACAATGAGGCTCATGACAATTAACTATATTGCTGTAAATGAATTGCTATTGTTAAAAATGTGTCACTATGGTAGTTGCTACGGGGATAAGCTGGGCTACACCATTTCTCCGGTGGTATGTGGAGAGACCAACGATATTAACTAAATTGTTGTAAATATGTTATTATCATAATAGATGTTGCAAACAGTTAAATTCATGACAATTAACTATGTCCTGCTACTGTTATGAATGTGTTACTATGGTGACGGTACGTGACAAGACTCGTAATCGCCAGCTATACTGTTATAAGTGCGTTGTAATTGTTATGTATATGATACTACGGCGGTTGCTACGGTGACATAAAGGGCCCGGCAACCTGGTGGCGAGCTCGGCCACGCCGTTCCTCTGGCGGTACATGAAGAGGCTCATGCGGTCGGCCCGCAGCATGAAGCTGAGGTGCCGCATCAGGTTGAAGACGGACTTCTCCATCTGCAAGTTGTCCTGGATGTCGCGGATCAGGTCGAACAGCACCTCGCTCTCCTCCACCGTCGTCAGCTCGTGGTACTTGCTGGTGTCCATCGCCGTCTGGCGGTTGTTGTCCAACAGGTCGGACACAACCTTGGGGCGGAAGTTGATGTCATAGTAGCGCTTGGCAAACTGTGGGTTGGCGTCCAGGAACTGCTCCGCCGCGGCTGCGTCCACCATGATGGCTGCGGAAGGGGAGGGCAGGTTCAGCAGGAAGTGAACGGCAATTTACTCTAACTGACACTAAAGGCTTTAAATATGAAAATGCACAAAAATAAAAGGCGAAAAATTATGGCGTCTCAGTTGAAGTGACCATTGTTTTGTTTTTTTTTCTCCTGATTCAGCGCAAATTAAAAATGTGAAATGGTTGATAGTTAAATACGACATGAGTGCGAATAAAATTAGGGATAATGTGAAATAATTTATTCGAATTTTCTGAATGTAAAAAAACAGAAGCGCTTTAAATCCAGAAGAAAAGCAAGGAGAAAAAAAAAATCATCTGACGACGGTAAAAAATCTCCAAAAAAACAAAATCGGCTGAAATTAAATAAGACGGTTACCTAAAAACCTCTACTTCTTTTGAATATTATATCATTTTTAAGAATTTCTTTAAGTCAAATAGATAAAACATCCTAAAAACATCCTTCGGTGCTTTTAAATCCAGGTTCACCGTCACGTCTCTGCCAATCAAGCGTTAATACACATTCATTAACTCTGATCACTTTCCCGACATAGACATGGGTAAATATGCAACAGTGATTTGGGGAAGAATACTTAAATTCTATGACTTTAAAAGTGTACACTCAATAGTTATGACCCAGCAAATGTGATCTTTAATAACTGTGTAATAAACATCTTGTCAAATGCAAAGCAGAACCTGGAGCGGACCGGTAAATGGGATTAAATCCAATATTTTAAATTTTCATAAAACAGTATTGCGCTCCTACCTGCTGCTTTGTCCGGGGACGAGTCTAATCCCAGTGTTCCAGCACAATCCTGGATTACCTGGCCGGTTTTAAGTGGTCATGTGTGACATAATCCCGTATCCAATTACAATCTGGGGGGGGGTGATGAGACCTTCATATGTTTAACCACACAAACCTGGGAATCCCCATCACCATGGAGACATGGTTCTAGTCAGCAGTGAGGTCACTGTGGCTCATGAAAACAGACAGTGGAACCAGGAGTCAGAACATTTTGAACTAAAGGAAGGAACCAAATTCAATCGGCAGGGAATTTGCCGAAAATAGAAGCGAGCGAAGCCGCGGGAGGGGGTTCATGTCCGATGTCCGATGCCTGGACGACAAGAGTTGGCACTGTCCTTCTTTGATTGACTCATCCGACAAATTTTGTCAAAAGTTTGCTGACGACACGATTGTCATTGGCTTGTTTGGAGATGATGGTGAGAGGGTGAGCAGCTGGTCCTCTGGCAAGTTGGATATCAGGAGGAGTCCCCCCCCCCCAATCGCCATGCTAAACAGCACTGTGGCTAGTGTGGAAGCATACAAGTTCCTTGGAACCATCATCTTCAAAGACCCAAGGTTATCATCCAATGTCGATGGTGTGATGAAAAGACCTAAAAAAGATGGATTCTGCTCCTGCTCAGAAAGTTCAACCTGCCTAGGGTGCTGCTGATCCGGTCCCCCGAACCCCTCGATCATTCGGTTGGGTTAAGATCTAATCGGACATGTTCCAAATAGTCCCCTTACCCCAGACTTGTATTCTTCAGGCACTGGCCAGTAAACACCACCTGTCGCCTCCCACAAAAAAATTACTCTGATGATTGCACAAACACCCCAAAGGCACTTCACACAAACAACAACACCTGTTCCTGATCATCACACCCTCGACGCAAATCGTTCCTTCGTCCAAACGTGAACTGTTTCCCATTCGAAGTCACGAAACACTGTCACTGTCTGCCGCTCTTCGTACGCACTGTGGGACACATCCCTGCTGCAAATATTATTACATACTGTACATGTGCATTCTTTCATTCATTACGTATTCACCCTCTCATTCCCATGTCTGGGCACTTTAGGGTTTCCAGTGAACCCTCGGCCTCACTGACCGCCGCAGTTCTGCTGAGTAGTACTTCCTGACTTTACTTCTTTACACTCTGCACCTTGTATTCCGTAGTTGTTTGTGATGTTCCCTTTGTCCAATCTTTGCTTAACCTTCACTTAAAGACGTGAACCGCAGCTAAATTCCTCGTATATGCGAACACACCGACAAATTCTGGTTCTGATTCTTATTTAGGGACGTAAACCTCCCGCTGCCAAAGGCCTTGTTCCTGATTGGTTTGGAGGGGGAGTTGTTATCTTCTGAGTTTGTCAGTAATTTCTGTATATTTGTGAAGGAATGTCTTGTTTTCAGGTCATTTCTTTGGTATGCTGACCTTCGCTGGGTGTTTCTCGGCATATCGGGTGTTTGGTCTCCGTGGCGACGGACGAAACACATCATTATCTCTCTCTCTCCCCGGTAGAGGAATTTGAGGAACACATGCAGACAAGCAGAGGGTCAAAACATTATTAGCAAGAAACAACAGTCTGGTCAATATGTCTGGTTTTGGCTGTACAATCTGAGTGGTTATGTGTTTTAAGACTTTTCAAAAAAGTTTTTTTTTTAATGTAATTGAACTTTTAACATCAGGAGACAAAGGTTTCCATGTATGTGAGGAGGAGACAGTCAAAATAAAAGCTGTAAATCCCATAATGGTACATTAATGCACAATGAAAAAAATAAAGCTAAGAATAAATCTTAATAAAGCAATCTTAAATTCATATTTTTATCTTATGACATCAGTATTAACCAGCACCTTCTTTGTTGCTGTTTTTGATACCGTGCATAATCGTTAAAAATCCCCATCCATATTGATGAACGCATAAATACAAAGTAATACTATTTCAAAATGAAAAAGAAAAAATTGAATTGCCGACCGCAAGGAGAAAATTCCAAACATGAGTCTCGAAAGGCGCCAAGACACCTGTCGGAAAACTGGCTGAAAATCAAATAAAGTAAAAAAAAATGGACAAGTGAACTGCCCGAGTTGCCAGCACAGAAAAAAAATGAAACAACAAACTAGAGCTTTATGAATTAAGGGTCAAAAATAATGAGGAGGTGGCTGTTTCTAATATACATGTGTATATATGTACACACATAATGCTATACATATACATGTACATTTAAAAAAATCCATATATCGGTATAAATAATAAGTATGCATAAAGCTCAAAAAGACTGGAAACAAATGGTGGGGATTGTTGTTGTTCCATTCCAATGCATTGAATTTAAACATGTATGTATGGACAGATAGATAGATAGATATATAATTTCTAACATATATAACAATGGGAAACAAAGAGACAAAGGATTATTTAATTTCACTTCGTTGTTCCAATAATATACATATCTAAAATATGTATGTAAATTGGTGATAAAGTGAGGGGATTCTCACTATTTATATATAAATATATACATATACATATACATATGCATACATACATATTAATACAAATATGTATAAACACACATAGATCTACACAGACATATATATGTATATATATATATATATATATATATATGTATCATACACATAGAACCATTGGACATTGATGTGTATCTATACACACATATATATCACACATATATGACAATTAGTGATCGATCTATATCTATCTGTCTGTATAAATAAACACACACACACACACACACAAACACACACACACACGTGTATATGTTTCTAAATACATGGAAATCTGTGGTTCTAACTTCCTCCTCACGCACGCACACACGTCACTCAGAGGGAGGCGCGCACGCCATCTCCTTCTGCGGAGCCACGTGACCACGGCCGGGGGACACACGCCGTGGGGACACGTCATCACGTACGGACCGGAGTCACTCTGAGTGGGTGAGTGGGTGGGGGGCTGCGTGGATGAACCCACGGGTGGACTGAGGACGGAGACCCGGCGCCTCGGGACGTGGACGCGGGGAGCGACAACCACGGGGTTCGTGCCTACGATCCTACTTCCGGGTTCCTCCGCTTCGGAATAGGGGCAAGGACGACACGCGGCCGGACACGCGCGCGTATCGCGTCCACGTTGACAAGTTGTTTACAAAGAGTCCATTCATAGTCACCGCGCGAGCTCGGCCGGCCACGACTTAACCAACTAGTTAAGTTCAGTTAATACTAGTTAAGTCTCGCGGTGTGTGACCTCCCGACGGGACCGGAGCGGGGCGACCGAGCGGGCTCGTCAGTTCCAGGCGCCGGTCAGCGAGCGGGGTCGGTTCCGGGCCGGCGGGGCGAGCCGAGAGTTCCTCCCCGACAAGAAGACGCGTTTCCCCGGCGGAGCGAAGCGCGGCGGACCGGTGCGGGAAGTGGAGGCGGCGGTAGGTGGAGTTTTAACCGGCGGCTTCAGGCCAGGCGTTCGGGCTGCTGTCCGCTGATCCACTGCCCCTAAAAAGTTAAGACGACGGGGGACTTTTTGAAGAATTAATATAAATGTCAAACTAAATCTACTCAAATTGTTCCTATTCGTCGCCGTCTTGTTTTTTTTTTTCAGAAAACACACAAAAACCCAGCCGCATGTTGAATAAGGAATTGATGTAGGCATAAAAAAATATTATTTATATTACGTTGTTTTAGAAGGTAACGATATATATATAACATCTAAATAGAAATATTGTCCTTAATTTTAATCATATACATATATATCCACACACAGAGACGTGATAGAAAACAAAATATATTTATTCAAATTAAAGTTAGTTATTTTTGTTTTTTTTCCAGAGCATTTACCTGATTAATCTCAAAATCATTGGATCTTGCGGCACGTTTCCTCAATAGCATCAGGCTAAAAGCAACTCAAAAAGTAGTATTTAAAATAACAATACATATGTATATCATCACCATCTTAAAAATATGCCCAAGTCAAAGTCCTTTTTTTCTTGACTCCGTTTTTTGCTTTCTGAAATAATGACTTACACAATTATAATTTATACATTTTTCTTTATTTCTATGTTAATAAAGTCAGCTATTGTGTAAAATTCCCTGTCAGTGTCTGGAGACAAAGCTGACTCTTACAATAAATAAATGAATCCAAGTTACAGTGGAGAGGGATTTGAAGATGGCCAATGACGTGTGACGATAAGAGTACTTTTTAATGTTATTATTGCGGTTTATTCCTGTGGCCACTCACATCGTTTCTCAAACTTGTCTGGATTCAACTTAAGCTGCGTCAGTATTTCTGGACGTTCAGTTTCAGAAAGATAAATAAAATAAAGAAAGCATCAGGCGTCGTGGGTAGGTGGGATGAAAAACTTAATCCCATTAAGATTAAAACTTTCATGGCAATTTCTTTTGAAACGCATCACAAACTCATCAAACACCAAACATTCTCACCTTAAGAAAAGTTCAAATGGGATCACGTATTTTTTTAATCTGATTTAGTGTTCACCTGGTAGTGTAGGACTTCAGCAATTGGCTTTATTACTTTTGTATTACGTCGTTATAATTGCTAGTTCCGAATAAGTCAGAATTTACATAATAGCAGTTTCCTTGATTATTTTCCAAAGTCACGCGGGGCGGGTCACGTGACCATGATGGCGGGAAGCAATGCGGAAATCGACAGGAAATTCCCATTTTCTCTGGAGGTGGTTTGGAGCAAATCACCAGAATGAATTTGAGTTCATATCCCAAAAGACAGGCTTGGGAGGTATTTGATAGCAAACTGAAGCCTTAATTGAAATGTAATAACCATATAGAAACGGGCTAATTCACATTGAATGATAAAATGAAACGCTCTTTCTACGATCCTCCCTCCGCTAACGTGACACCCAACCCCCGGGGTCACGCGGCCGCTGGATGTTTAGAGGTTTACACTGATTTTCTTTATGAGTTTTAGCTCCTTTTTTGATCATTTCAGATTAAAAAAAAAAAAAACAATTTTAGATTTATATTTGATTGAATTAGATAATCATTTTTAGAAAACTCCTATAGTTTAGATTTTGCCAAATCCTGACTCCAATCCTTTCCTCAGAAAAAGAGCTCGATCATGACTCACGGAGACGATGGCGCTGCGGCGCTGGAAGCGGGGCCCGATGGCGAGCAGCAGGAGCCGCTCATCCTGGAAGCGGGGCCCGATGGCGAGCAGCAGGAGCCGCTCATCCTGCAGCGGTTCCCGGAAAAGGCGGGCACGGATTTGAGGTCGGCGTTGTCGCAGCGGCTCAAGGGCCTTTGCTCCTGTACCTCCGAGAAGCTCAAGTCCAGGACCCTTGGCTTCGTCCCCATCTTAAAATGGCTGCCGCGCTACCAGTTCAGGGACTGGATCCTGGGCGACGTCATGTCCGGGCTGATCGTGGGGATCCTGTTGGTCCCCCAGTCTATCGCTTACTCCCTATTGGCCGGCCAGGACCCCATCTACGGCCTATACACCTCTTTCTTCTCCTCCATCATCTACGCCGTCCTGGGCACCTCCCGGCACGTCTCCGTCGGGATATTCGGCGTCCTCTGCCTGCTGGTCGGGCAGGTCGTGGACAGGGAGCTGGCGCTGGCGGGGTACGCGGTGGAGAGTGGCGTCCATAACAGCAGCGACGTCTTGCTGGACGGCCCGGGGAACGACAGCTTTTGGCCGCCGTGCGACAGGAGCTGCTACGCCATCACCGTGGGCGCCACCGTTACTTTTACCGCTGGGATTTTCCAGGTGCGAGATGTTTGCCGGGGAGACGCTCCTGAATTTCAGAGTCTCTCATCACGGTAACCACCGCTTCCTGTTAATTCTGCGGGGAAACCGCTATTGAGAAACAACCTCTTTCCGCCCAGGTTCTGATGGGGATCTTCCAAGTGGGCTTCGTCTCGGTCTTCCTGTCGCCCTCCCTCCTCAGCGGCTTCGCCACCGGCGCCTCGCTGACCATCCTCACCTCGCAGATCAAGTACCTCCTTGGCCTGAAGATCCGACGGCCCCAGGGCTGGTTCACCCTCTTCAAGACGTGGTACGGCCTGCTGACGCACCTGGCGGACACCAACCTCTGCGACCTGGCGACCAGCGCCGTGTGTCTGCTGCTGCTGGTCCCCAGCAAGGAGCTCAACGACCGCTTCAAGGCCAAGCTGAAGGTCCGAGTGCGTCCGCTGCCGCCGTCCTCACGCAACGGGAAAAATATAGGGAAATTATTTTTTTACATTTGAAAAAAAAGAAAAATTACAGCGCAAACTTGACCTACGAGCGCGTCGATTTACGTGTTTTCCGTGATACGAGCCGGCGTAAAATCATAGAGAAACATGAGTGGCTGAAGAAATGGAGTTGTCTGTGAGATTCGGTGACTGAGCGCATCGTCTGTGGGAAGGCAGGAGAGATTTAAGGGGATTTGGTGCAGCAGACGACGGGAACATCAACGGCGGAGACATCGGAAGAGTCATTCATAGCCGATTCGGGGACGGTTGGATCATTTTAAAGAAAAAGAGTGACATTCACTCCATCACTAAATTGAGCCTAGCCATAAAGTGTAGTAAAGTGAGCAAGTTACATTTATCAACACATTAAGTGTGAAGCCAGTTAAATGACGGAGTAGGAAATGAAAAACTCCCCAAACCTCCTCCGCCGTCTTAGTCCGATCTTCATGGTAAACACACTTTATCTCTTTACGCTCTCCTCTATCATGTATTTTTTGATACACTATTTGTTAGTTATAAAGGACATTTTTCTTATTTAAAAACATGTAACAAAACCGGGGGGGCTGCAGCGGATTAATAACATTTTAATTAATTTCAATGGAGACATTTAATTTGATGTATGAGCAAAGTCAAGGTTCCACTTCAATCAAATATAAACCTAAAACAAATGCACACAGTACTTGAATTCCTGCAGGGGAAGGTATCCGTGACATCAGCCTTTTACCAGGGATGGTGGCAAAGATGGTAGATCTCCACACACACACACACACACACAAACAAACACTCAGAGTGCAATTATAACCACAACACTCATAAACTAATGACATGAAATTGCCCTTTTTTTCCTCCTCTCCCTGTGAGTCTGAGCCGGATCAATGGTTCGTTCTATCTGATCCTCATGGATTTAGCTTTGATTGACTGACTCTAAACAAAAACAAAAAAAACACTTGCTGTCGCCATGGAAATGCCCATACAATTGCGGGGAAAATATTGGAATTTTTTTAAATAATTTTTGGCACTTTTATTGTTTTTATTTCATTTTTTCTTTGAAATCTATTTTTGTATATGTTTTTAGGGCATCTTGAAAACAAATGTATTATTGTTGTTGTTATTGTCAAAACTGCTGACAAGGAACGTCCTCTGCTTTTTTTGAAAAAAAACAAAAAACAAAAAACAAACAAAAAAAAAACAGCGAATGATAATGAAGGGCAAGAATCATGGAGGGATCTCCAGATAATACATTGGCGGAAAATCCAGTGCAACCAGAAAAACCTTGTAAAAGTGGTTAATTTTTTTGTCGCCAGTGTCAAGTGAATCAGTCGAGGGAAATGTCACCGTAGCGTAGCGACTTTTGACGCTCCTTGTTCTTTCCAAGAAAAGAAAAGATGTGGATCGACCCAGAGTGACGTTTTAAAAATCAAATACAAATGAAACAAGTGGTTGATTTAAAGAATAAAAAAAAAAAAACAACCTGAAAACTCTGTGATATAAACAAAAGCGCATTTAAACAAAATAAAGTCAGATTCGTAGCAAATGTGAATTTCAGAGTAAAACCGTTTTCTTTTTCCTCCTCAGGCTCCGATCCCGTTCGAGCTCTTCGTGGTCATCATTGCCACGCTGGCGTCACATTTCGGCAATTTCGAGACGGCCTATCACTCGGACGTGGCGGGGGAAATCCCCACGGGTTTCCTTCCCCCGCAGCTCCCCGCGTGGTCCCTCGTCCCCAACGTGGCGTTGGACGCCTTCTCCATCGCCATCGTGGGGTTCGCCATCACCGTGTCGCTGTCGGAAATGTTCGCCAAGAAGCACGGCTACGAGGTGGACGCCAACCAGGAGATGTACGCTATCGGATTCTGCAACATCCTGCCGTCCTTCTTCCGCTGTTTCACCACCAGCGCGGCGCTCACCAAGACCCTGGTCAAGGAGTCGACGGGCTGCCAGACGCAGGTGTCGGGGCTGGTCACCGCCGTGGTCCTGCTGCTGGTGCTGCTGGTCATCGCCCCGCTCTTCTACTCCCTGCAGAAGTAAGATCTCCACCAACTGCCGTTTAAGCAGGGATATTTTGTTTTTTAATTCTGGAAAATTTGAAGTAATGTTATGAACATACATTAAGTGGCGGTTAGGGCCACCACCTCACAACAAGGAGGCCCCTGATTGGATTCCGAGGGTGAATGGTTGTCTGTCTCTTTTTGACGTGTGAATGAGAGGGTGAACGGCAGTAACTTGTGAATAACCTTATGTCTCCACTTGCCAGTGTTCAATGTTAGCGCCACCTTTGACCAGAAAGTGTTTGGAGCAGGTGTGTTTCCTTTAACGGCCTCCTGTCAATGATAATATGATGGAAAAGTTGTCTGGGGCACGATGGAGATAAAATACGCAGCCGGCAGGACGCATTTGATGGCCCGATGTTTAAAGATTATGTGAAAGCAGGAGGTGGCTCCTAAAAATAGTTCAGACTTCGGCCTGCTGGACCAGCCCAGGTCTTCCAGTTCGACCGGTTTCCTAAACGTGTTTGGATATTTATTGACGAGCCAGTTCGCTTCCTCAGAGATGAGTCATCGTTGGAATTGGACACTAGCACGTGTATGCCAAAAAAAAAAAAAAAAAAAAAAAAAAAAAATATATATATATATATATATATATATTTAACACAGCAGACTGGCACAGACAGTAATTTATAACCAGTTTTCTCAAATTTGCTCATCAGTTTTGTTCTCAGCATCGTCGATCATTTCAAGTATATTGAGCACACTACATGGAAGAAGTTTTGGAATAATAACTACAATAAGTCAGCGAGACAAGTAAATATATAACAAAATAAAGCGATTAACTCCCGAGTGTTCAGGAATCTGGACGCCTTGTCCTGTTTGCCGGTGGAGGTTTAAAGGGCGGACAAACACCAACAGGGGGAGGATTTTCGGGTTGGTGGGGGGGCGAGTGTCACCTCAAACGAGGTCATTATCCTCTGGGTGACCGGGGAGGGGAAGCAAAATGAAACACATATTCGTTGTTTAGGGCTGTATCAGTTAGAAAAAAATCTAAATAATTTTCCACCTTAACCTCCCTCTCCCTGAGCAGAGGGTCATCATAGATACATAAATTCAATTCAAAATAAACTTGTAAGAAATAATTAATTTTAAACGAATAAATCATCTTAAAAAATATTTTGATATATGAGCTAAAGAAACACTTTCCATCTAAATCGACCAATATGTCAAATCAAATCAGGTACGTTCCTGCAAATGGACATTTAAAAACTACCTTTGAATAAACTGATAATTATATCAGTTTTTAAACATTTGGCTCTTAAGAGAAACGAATGCGGCCTAATGGGGGTATTGGCCGGTGTCTCCCTGAGCCGGCCCCAAGCCGGAATAAATGCAGAGGGTTGCGTCAGGAAAGACAACCGGCGTCAAACTTTTTCAGGTGTTAAAACCAAATATGCAAAGGTAAGAGAAGGTAAGAGAGAAGCCGGACTGAGATGGTTCTCTCATGGAGGGATAGCGAATATGTTGGTAGACCGACTCTGGAATTGGAGCTGCCAGGCAGGAGGTCTCTAGGACGACCAAAGGGAAGATTTATGGACGTAGTGAGAGAAGATATGAAGGTAGTTGATGTGAGAGAAACAACTGTTTTCTTTCTGAGTGACACCCTGTCCCCCCCCCCCCCAGGTGTGTGTTAGCCGTCATCATCCTGGTGAACCTCCGAGGGGCACTGAGGAAGTTCACAGAGGTTCCCCAAATGTGGCGCGCCAACCGCATCGACGCCATCATCTGGCTGATCACCATGGCGACGTCGGCGCTGGTCAACACGGAGCTGGGTCTCCTCGTCGGGGTGCTGGCGTCGGCCTTCGCCGTCCTGGCCCGGACCCAGCGGGCCGCCGTGCTGGAGCTGGGCCGGGCCGCCGGCAGGGAGCACTACGAGGACGCGTCCTCGTACCGGGGCCTTCACACACAGCCCGGCGTAGCCGTCTTCCGCTATCAGGCGCCCATTTATTACGCCAACCAGAGCTTGTTCAAGAAGTCTCTGTACAAGATGGCGGGCCTGGATCCCGTGAAGGAGCGAACGCGCCGCGTGAAGTTCCAAAAGAAGAGCGGCGCGCCGCAGCAGACGGAGGTCACGGACGGTGGTAAAGACTGTGACCTGGTGCTGGAGATGAAATCGCGCCGGATACATGGCGTGGTGATGGACTGCAGCGCCGTATTGTTCCTGGACACCGCCGGCGTGAACGCCCTGAAGGAGGTGCGGAAGGACTACGGGGAGCAGGGGGTCCGGCTGGTCCTGGCCCAGTGTAACACCTCTGTGCTGGACGCCTTGGAAAGGGGGGGCTACCGAAGGGCGGGCGAAGGGGGGGAGGACGCCATCTTCTTCACCATCAGCGACGCCGTCCGCTACGCCCAAAGCCTTTCCGTGCCCAACGGGGATCACGGCAGCAGATGCTGAGCCATCCCGTCCAATCACATCTGTTTACACTGATGAAGTTCAACGTCCATTAAATACTCGCCCCGTGAAATTAAGCCAAAGTAGGAAACCTAAGACCTTCAGGTTTCCTCGATCGTATTTGCACACACCCGAATCCTTGTTACTGATGTTCAACGGTTCTTCTCGGAATCAGCCCGAACTGTTGATTCGCTGCTATCAGAAATTTTTTAACTGCCAAAGATCTTTTTCCAGAAGCCATGTTAACATTGCGGTTGCGCGACGACGACTCTCGAAACAAATCTAAAAGCTAAGAGCTTCAAACTGTTTTGATATCTGAGGTCAAATTTTATTTACCCTAAGCTTAGCTTTGCCCTCAACTCGACAGGTGTTTAAAAGTGAAAGTCAAAAAGCAGGCTTTGGTTCAACAGCGAAAGAACTTCTCTGGCCATTAATCAAAGGATTTTCGCTTTCAAATCGGCGCTTCAAAAGAAGAAACAAAAGCGACTCAAATGTAAAAGGGTTGTCGATTATCCGCCAACGTCCTCGACGACTCCCTGTGAGGGCGTCACCTTGGACGTTTTACAACTAAGGAACCAATCAAACAATCAATTAGTCAAGATCAACAAGATATCACGCGATGACAATGACCTGGGTGAAGAAGGGTCGAGAGAAACACGCTTCTTCTGAAATACCTCTGAAAAAAGGCAGTCGGTTCAGTCTGTCGGACAATTATTGTCGCCTCAGGCTTCGCTTGTATTTATTTATCTCCGTAGATTACGAAATGAAGGTGGATGAAAATATAGCGCTGTTTTGTTTTGCTCAAAGAGATTGGTTGTGGGGGGGATTGGGAAAAAAAAATAATAACAAAATATGAAGTTAAAGATATAATCCAATCCCGGATGGCAACCAAAAGTCCAAAGACATCAGAATCCAATTTAAGGCCCTCTATAAGGCATTTATCACTTTTTTAAAAATGATTTAATACTTTTTCTGTAATTCATTTTATAAGACATTTTATGACACAAGAGCAATAATTTTTATGGAATTTATAGTGATTTTAAGTTCTTGCTGATTTTTCTGGGAATATTTTTATTACTCAATTTATAAAAATCTAATATTTTGGTAATTTTTGGAGAATACAATGACAATATATACAGAGCCTCCAGCGGGGGGAGAAGAAATCTGGGAGGGCTGGATGGATGAGACATGCCGTGTGAGATTTTTTTTTTTTTTTAGAGAAAAGAACAGCCATACGGTGATGAAGCTCTCAGGAGACAACAGATCAGAGCTGGAACTTTCCACAACTTATTTTTTGGGCCGCGGAGTGGTGGAAGAAATGAATTTAGTTTCGTTTATCTGTATTTAAAGTGACACTGTGCACGTTACTGATGCCTCATATCCAGCTGATCTTTGAATGTACCATTTAAATAATGCCGAACTTTTAAACGTATCCTTCCTCTCTTTTCGATTACAGTTTTATCCGTCAAATAATTATTAGGTTAAAATTATACAAGTAAATAATAGAATAAAATAATTATTATAATTATTATGAAACAGTTGTTTTGCACGGCAGCACTGCAGCTAGTGGTGTGTGTGTGTGTGTGTGTGTGTGTGTGTGTGTGAATCCGGTGTAAAGCGCTTTGAAACCTCAGTTTGATGAAAGTGCTTTTTACTCATTCTTTAATTTATAGCTGATTTTTATGTAGTTTGTTACATATTTTCTGGTTAGTTTAGCTTAGTCTAGATATATTTCCCCATAGCTGTTTTTGTAGGATTTTGTATCAATGAGCTTAATAGAAAAACAAAAAAATGTTTAGCATTCACTCTTTTAAAAAGGATATATGAAGGTAATTAGATAAATTAATACATTTATAATTTATACAAGATAGAATTTATATTTTGAAAATATATGAATTTTTGTATGCATGTTTTACTAAACATGTTTAATTAAACATCATATGAATTATAATGTGATGTTAATCTTTGGTTGAAATAATATATCGAGTTCATTCTGAGAAAATTTAAAAATTAAAAAAGATTTAAAAAAGAAAATTGAAGAAGAAGAAGATTTGCTTGTATTTTTCTCTTTCGCACAACGAAGAGAAATGGCTGCCAAAGTGAGTTACCGCCTTTGTTTGTGTCTATTTACTGATAACTTTATTTAACTAAAAAAAAAAGGCACTTGTTGGAAGAAGATAAACTGAACTATGCAAAATGAAAACAAATAAAATGATGTTAAAAAGGTTTGCACTGATCTTTTATTGCTGTTTATTATCCTGAACAAAGTGCAGAACTTAGTTTTGGGTGTTTGTTTAGTTCTCATTTCAGCTTTAAAACCGGCCAGAATGCTAAATAATGGATTATTGAATTGACATTTATACTTCACCTTATCATTAGCGGCAAATAAACCTATCAGCATTTTCAGAAATTAAATTGCCAGTAAGTGACACTTTTCGCCTGGTTTGACAAAAACAAAACTTGGGAGTCCCAATTTTCATTTTTAATTATGAGACAAAAAAAAAAAAAAAAAAATCCATTCTAAGACGAAGGCTCTAAATGAAAATCCGTGAAGTAGCGTTTTACAGCAGCGAAGCTTAAGTGCGTCGAGAAGTTGCACTTTTTCTACGATGTTTAGCATCTTTCCCTGCCGCTTAGCTTACCTTTATAGGTGAAGAACGTTTGGGCATCATCATAGGGGTCTAAAAAATTGAAAAAGTTCATGGATAATTCACGCAAACACTGGAGCGCAAAGTAACCCTACAAATGGACAGGGTGAGATGCTGCTTTATGCAGGAGATGCAGAGGAAGATGCTACGGTCGCTGAGCCAATCAGAGCCCAGGATACAAAGACGAGGAACCACTTTACTGTCATTTTCCTACATCGTGCAACAATCTCAAACCTGAAAATGACCAGCTGCCTGTTTTAATTTGCTGAACTTTTTCCTTTTTCCAAATACAAGGTTCAGGTGGCGGGGGATTGAAGTGTGACTGAAAAAAAAACTGAAAAGATACGGGCTACCGTTGGACCTCTCATGTCCAAATGTTTCAGGTTGAGCACCTCCATGTTTCATTTCGGTTTCAATTTTTTCCGCCTCCTGTAATGACTCCCGTTACGTGACAAAGGAGGAGAAACAACGTTCAAGGCAGGGGAACGGTCGTCGATATCGGACTATCGGGGAAGAGGATGAAACCATAAGGGAGACTTCACACTTAAAAACCATCTCAGTCTGATTTCATCTCCAGACCGTCAAACACGTGCTGCCGTCCTGATGGACTCTGAGAATGCATGAGCAAAAGCTTTGTTCATTGGTCGATGAAACAAAGCCGAATATCAGATTCACAACATACTCAGGCAAGAGAAGCAGATCTTAATCTCAAAATGAGAGCGGTATTCTCGCAGATTAACACCTCGTCTCATTATTTTGACTTTCTTGGACAGACTTTCCACGTCTTCCTCATCAGCGGCGCAAAACTCAACTGGTTTTACGTCACGAAGGCGAGAGGCCACACAAGATGACCACCAGAGAGCAGTATTGGACAGAAAACTGGCAGCATCAGTCCAAATTACATTTAGACGATTATTAACGTGAACATAAAGATGTTTCTCAGAAGATTCCAAGTCCTTAGAGAAAGAAATGACCCGAAAAGAGAAAACTAGCGATTTCGAACCTCGTCTTTAGTTTATATTCGAAACCCAGAACCTTTAATTCGATTTAGAAACTCCTTATTACGCATACAAACACATGTAATATTTGATTTGTTTCTCATTCCTTTAAAGAATGACTACAAGGAACCTGACTGGGAATAACTCTTAACGTTACTGTAAATACCAGAAATGGGAACAATATCTCGTGTTTTTTATTATTTAATAGAGCTAGAGTTATTTATGCAGGACTACAAATTCACTGTACACTGTTGGCAATCATGATTGGGATTATAGTTTTAAGACGGCATTCAGGTATTTGCATTTGAATTTTCCCATTTCCCATTTTGCCCCTCCAATCTTTCTCATTCCCCTTTAAAGTGCTATTGCTGACATTTTTTGTTTTTTTGCATTTTTTTGAAGAAAATATATATGGGTCAAAAATGACCCATTACACCATAGATGTTACTATAGTTATTAATTTTAAAATGAAAAAATAAATCAACTAATTCATTTCAAAGATGTGTTCTATACCCCTTACCAACATCCTTTAATTTATTTATTCTATTCTCTTTAGGTTAATTTTTCTTTTTTTTATTGAGATCGAGAGGTATACTAATAACAATAAAACGGCCCAGAGAACCACAACAAAAATTTTAAATCCAACATTTTCATGGATAACGAAGCCTCACAAGGTAACCAAGAGATTTGAAAAAAAAAAATGGAATTTAAGTTTTTATTTTTAGTGTGCAGTGATCCCTCGCTATAACGCGGTTTACTTTTCACGGTTTCGCTACTTCACGGATTTGCATCGTGCGTTGTGTTCTGCATTCTGATTGGCTAAAAAGTCACTCCGCTTCTTCTCTACCTGTGCGTCAATAACGTTGCAGTGTAATATGTACACGTACGTAAAACAGCTTGCCGAATTTACATTACGTACGTGCAAATTCTCTTGCAATTTCGAGTTTCTCTAAAACCCATAATGTTGACAAAACGCTCTGGACCGACAAAAGCACCTGCGGCAGGGCCCAAAAGGCAGCGGAAGATGCTATCTATCACAAATAAAGTTGCTATGGGAAGGTAAAAGCTATGCGGCTGTAGGTCGGCATTATGGAATTAATTAATCTTCCGTTCGTTCCATAAAGAAGGAAGAAAAAAACCATAAGGACGACAGCAGCAATAAGGTCGCGATGGGCGGTGCTAATCTCCGCAATTTAAAGCCTTCTGTTCACATTGATGATTAAACTTATTATTTGACAGTACAGTGCAGAAGTTACTTGTTGAAAAAAACGTTTCTAAAGTACAGTACTTTTATTTGTGAAATTGATTGAGCCTGTAAAATGTTTTTTTCTTTATTTTCAATGTATAATAGAGTATTTAATTGTATAATAATTATAAAAAAAAGATAAAGGTTGCTACTTCACGGATTTTGCCTATCACGGGTTCTTTTTGGAACGTTACCCCCGTGAAAAACGAGGGTATACTGTATTCTAAAGCTGATTTAAGACATTTAAAACCGGTGATGCTACCAGAAAACTAACACAGGAGGAAGGTTTAACGTGCGGCTGTTGGGTACAAATCTCGGCGGGACTGGAACGTGTTCGATGAATCTAACGTTATTCCTGGACGTCACCGAGTCCATCGGCGTCTCGTGGAGTCGGAACGGAAACGCCCGTCATCTGGTGGGATTTCGTCCCTGCCTGTCACAACTGAAAAACGGATCTGGAGGAGGAGGGTTTCCACGCGGGATGCCGGCAGAAATTTTTATGTTTGCTGTCAGAAAACCCTTTCATCACTATGGCGCGCCATCAGCTCCACTCCGCTTCTCCTTAAGATCAATTCTTTCCCACGGCGGCGGACAGATCTAGGTTTAACCTCGAGGGAATCCGACAGCGTTGAGTGACAGAACTACGTATAACATTCAGGATGATTTATCTTGTTTCCCCCTCAGTATTGCCGCGTGTTTAAGTGTTGAGACATTAAACCCCTAACTGCTCCTGATGGCGGGGTTAGCATGGCGTTAGCATGGCGTTAGCATGTCCGCCTCTGCCGCCATTGTTGTTAGCATGAACTGTCAAAACGGTCTAGAAAGGTGAGGCCTGAGAATTCGAACATGCAGATGGAGGTTCTCAGCCATCCAGGTCGCGGTGAATTCTCGTCAAAATCTTCTCGCCGTGAACCGAAGAAGATTTTGAGTGTAACATGTAGAGTTCCCATGTGAGGCCTTGGACGGATCAGGGTTCGATCACTCGGGAATCAGCGTTCACTAATGGTGGGACTCCACCTTATGATTTTTGAGGTCGCAGACTTAAAACTGAAAGTCGGAAGGAAATCTCGAGTCTTACTGGAGTCGCAGCGTGCTCCTGTCGTCTAAGTCGTGAACAATAAGACGGTAATCTAAGACGGTTTATGACAATGTCGAAGAATATCGTTGCGAGTCTTTCGGTCTTTATGGTGATGTGATACAATCTACAACCAATGAATGAGCTTCAACAAAACCAGAAAAAAGGGAACCTGCTGGACGAACAATCAGAAGAGACGGTATTTGTTGGCGGTATGAATAAACGGGAACGGCGAAGGACGTCCCAATCAGTGTGGAGCGTCTAGAAAGAGGAGCGGACGGTGGATATCGACTCTGACGAAAACATTGCATGGTTGGAAAAAGTTGCTGAAAGAATCAAGTTGTAGTTTTTCAAATCTTTTCAAAGTCTTTAGATGTAAGATAACCAGGTTTCGTAAAACCTCAGTGGAGTCTCAGACTAGGGTGAAACTTAAAACTTGAAAAACAAGTGGAGTGGCGTGAGATGACATTTTTACGTTGATCTTTTCCAAATCTTTAAATTTGGACGTTTAAAGCTTCCACGATGAGCTCCAGGTTCACTTGTTCACCGTGGTTTTATGTAGTGTGGCGTCTGCGTCAACGGTTGGTTTGTTCTGCAGCTTCAGCTCCTTCCCAAGGGCGCCGAAGGCAGGAGGAGGATTAGTCAGTCATGGACATTCGTCCCGTCCGTCGAAGTCAGAAAACGGAAATTACGTGCGGGAAAGTATTCAAAACGAACTGTTTTCAAGGCATGGCGGAAAAAAAAAAAAAAACTACACAAATATCAGCCCAAATGGAAATATTAAAGATTGATTCAGATTGTGTCGTCCTGATATTCAGTGAGTCGATCGTCACGGCGACACGAGTGATTAGCCTCTGGTTGGTGTGCATCCCCCAAAACGCATTCAGTCCAGGCCACGCCTGGACGGGTAAAGTGGTCTACAGGGGGCTGCAGGGAGCAGATGGCATGGAGAGAGGCCGAGGCCGAGGCCACACTGGTGGGCATGCAGTGTGAGCGTGGTCACACACACACACACACACACACACACACACACATACACATACACTGTGTCACATGCATGATGACCCTTCTGAGCTGCTCACCGCCAAAACAAACAATCTTCATCTACTGATTAAAAATTAATGGATCAGTGGATATACTGGGGCTTGGACACACACACACACACACACACACACACACACACACACACACACACACACACACACACACACACACACACACACACACACACACACACACACACACACACACACACACACACTGGACAAATGGAGGGTCAAACCACCCTACAGCTGAAGCCCGGCTGTCAGATGGGCAGTGTGTGTGTGTGTGTGTGTGTGTGTGTGTGTGTGTGTGTGTGTATAATGTGCGCCCGAGGGACAACATTCAGAGGGCAGCGGGGGGGCTGCGAACTTCATTTACTGCAAAAACAAGATCAACAGCCAGGGAATGTGTTGTGTTATTTAATCGCTGAGACACTTAACTTCTTCCCGTTTCCACGACGACATGAGTCATTCGATTACACTGGAAAAAGTCAAAATGTCGCTTTGTGCCAAACGGCAAGTGTGTTCCAGACGCCCGCCGGCGTTCAGCGCCATGCTAGACGTCACTGCAAACATCCTTTTCTCCATTCAACTGTTTCAACTCTGAATTGGTGTTTTATTGTGAATTCATAAACTCAATGACAGATTGGTCCCCCCTCTGGGGTGTAATGGTACAGTCCACTCCGTCTTGTTATCTCATTTTACATATGTATTGTTTGGAAACTAAGTCCGGACTAACTTTTTGAATATGTTATCAAAAATTAACCTCTTCAGTTTATTGAATTTTCCTGTCTTTTAATGGATTATTTTTTCACTTTGAAATATTTTTATCTAAAATTATCTATTTCCTTTTTTTTTTTTTGGTCATTCCCATGCCATTTTCATTTCATTTTGTCATTTTTTTTCTATTTTCTTATTATCCTTTTGAAATTATTTCAGTAATTTCTCTACATTATTTTCAGTTTCTTTTTTTTTCTGGAATGATCAAAAAATGGCAAATTTTCTGGTTTTATATTACAGTCCATTTTTTTTTTAACTTTGATGTGATATTGAGGAGAGTGAAGGGAAGCTCTTCAGTTGGGTTGCGGAGAGAAACCTATGGCCCTCTCTTATGTTCGAGAAAAAATGATTGAACTCAATCATAAATGCTTTTTTCTCAAGGTTTTCCTTTTTTTCAAATTAATACATGAGCACACCTCAAAAAGCAAACAGTATATGAGCAAGTGCACGTGGGTTTCTGCAAATAAAACAGAGTTTGATTCAATGTCAGTAAATTTTGTACCATTGAGTGTCAGTTTATTTAATTCTAAATGTCTTTCTGTACAAAGAGCCTTCCAGATTCTAATACTTTCTTTTCAAATGTCTGTGAATTTCATTCAATGAACTCCGATGTTTCTCCGCCGCCATCGGATGGGAAATTTTCTGCTGATCGTAACGAAACTATTTGTAAATGGACAGATTTCAGAAACTGAAACCCTACACAATCACTCACTCTTACAGTTTGACACTTAGCTTATTATTTATTCCTGTCTATTGGTAAATATGGAGAGACTTTTTTTTTATAGATTACACTTTTACACTTCAGAGGTTATTTCTTTCTTTATTTTTTAATTGTATTTTCAGCTAGCAATTTCCCAAGCATGGGATCATTAAAATGCATCTCATCTCATCTTGGCAGCAGGGATGGAGAAGATTTTCTCCATGAAAGAGCAGAGTAACTAAGGCCTTTCAGGTGAGTGGAAAGGGAGGTCTTTTGTGTTTTAGCATTTAGAAATCAATCAGGAACACACACACACACACACACACACACACACACACACACACACACACACACACACACACACACACACACACACACACAGGTCGCAGTTGAAAATTCATTTTCTGTTGCTTTATGTTTGGCGCTTTAAGGAATACTAAGAAACAAGTGGATAATTTCATCCCACAAGCAACTGGGTAGATAAAGAAACTGAAAAGTGTTTTAAACATACATAACACGACCTTGCGCAGAAACCCCATTCTCGTATTCCTTCACATAATTTTCTGTCCTTTTTTTAATCAACATGTTGTACATTTTAGACCAAGTGTCAGGAACGTTTATCCATCATTTACAGTCATTTTCTTAAAGAAAAGTTCTCCACTGAACTAATCAAACTTTTATTTATGCAAATAAAACAACCATTCTGATTGAACGGAAAATTTAGGGAGTACCAGTGAGACCCTCGTCTACACTGGACACCAAACACCCAGGCGACATATTGCGCTTTCCCTTTATTCTCTTCGCATTTCCATTGGGCGTTCACTTCAACCGAAGGTTGGACCAGCGACCAATTAGAGTGAAGGACTTAGTGAGGTGGAAAACATTCTGCTACCAAATGATGACTGAAGTCGAATAAACATGGGATTAAACAAAATAAAAAACTGGGGCATGTAGGGGTTGGGCGTAACCATATATACATGGCACTAAGTTGTGTTTCATTTTATTCCCAGTAAATATCGTGTTCCATAGTTATTGTGTGAGCTGGCAGATTTTACTTTCATGAGGATTATAGAGGGGGAAAAAAAAACACTGACTAATGAGGAATTTTGACATGATAACTAAATTTACCTTTCATAAGCCTGATTGGAAAAAAACACAGTGAGCACAAAACCAAGGGAGCTGATTTGGCAGGAATGGAGATGCGAGCAGCAGCAGAGGAACGGTGATTACCCAGAGACGGACGTTTTATGATGATGTTTTTGCTCAGTCACTGTTACGAATGACTTGGGCAGGTGTTTGTAAATTTTAAACAAAACCCTTAAGGCGCAAAATTGCTTCTTTAAGCTTGGAGTGCAGAATCTACCTGGTGAACTTTAAGAGTCAGGACAAAACAAAAGAAAACAAAACAAAAGAAAACAAAACATTTGCTTTAACTGACTTTTCACGCTCAATAAATTTGGCAGTGTTTATCCAATGAAGAATGGCCACACTTGTTCTTTTTAATTTATTTTCTTCCAGGATCTGGCACAAGAGTCTCCAGTGTTAGCCTAAGGGCTAAACTAAAATGAAAGCGAGGTAGAAACTAAAGATGCAAGAAAACAAATGAAACAAATAAAAATCTTATCATAATGAAGGATGGATTGAACAGAGAAAGGCATGAGATTCAAAAAAAAAATCAATATAAGTCAAGAAAGCATAATAAAAAGAGAAGCATCGAAGAAAGAGGAGTGGAACAAAAGACCAAGATAGGACACAAACGTAATCAAAGCCTTGATAGAGAACTGAGTGGTATCTCCACTGAGGTAGACAACAGTGTCATCTGCATAGACTGGAATATTATACTACTTTAACTAGCTAGTTCGTAAGTACCAACTCTTTAACGGTCGATAATTTTATCGCACGCAATGTTCCCTCTAATTTTCATATGTCTGGGCATACAGACAACCTGTATGCCCTGATGAGCAAAATTAGACGTGCATGCTGTGGCCACACAGCTGGGATTTTAGCTTCCATTCAGTCCATATTTTTCCATCAGAAAACTAGCTTACTACTTTTGTAGCTTCGCTTCATGTTTTGCAGAACAGACCTTTCTCACTTGAAAAAGTAAAAATCTTACCCAGTTTCACAGCTTGTTCTTCTATTTGCACGTAATCCGACCGCCATTCTGACTTAAAAGAACCGTATTTCTGTTTTACTTTGGTTTGGTGAGTGGGCGATGACGCTCAATGCCCGCTCGTTTGTTAGCATGTTAGCATTAGCTTCACTTAACTCCGCCACACTGTTATTGTTACGTAGCGTGTATGGGCACAGCACGTGCGCCACAGTGACGTGCGCTGAGGTTCATGGCTGGTGAGGCACTGACGTCATCACAGTCAGATTTACAAATAAATGAACCCTACAAAGTAGCTTTATTGGGAGCGTTTGATGTGTTTTGTTTAAAGTATCTTATCAGCATTCTTAACATATGCAAACTGTAGCATAGAAAAAAAACATGTAAAAAAAAAACCTTATTATCTCGTACCTCGTTATAAATGAAGTCCATGCGCCCCTCCTTCTGAAGCATCGATAACTTGCTTGAAGACGTCTTCCGTTTCTTTCTTCAGTTTTAAAAGTCTCTCTGTCGCAATCGAAATCACTGCCAGTGACGGCGGTCGTCCTTGATCGGTCCTGTTCCGACTGGATGTTTTGAGTCTTTTCGCTGCAGAGAATGAGCTCTCCGCCGATGCTGTCGTAGCCGGGACGCTGACCACCGGCCGGAGCAACTTTGTCAACTCAGGAACAGTTAGAATTAGATCCGTCTGGGCCAAAAAGTTGACAAACTGCCCAGGAGATTAACATTCATCCCTCACCGTTTGTGAACTATAGAGCCCGATGAGATCGGTAAAAAAATAGTTGGATTGCTGCACTTGACTTGCTAACTGTTTACCGTAGCTTGCTACTGCGTGTCTCACTTAATGTCTCTTCGCAGTCGTTTTATGATTATGAGAAACACGAGAAACACGTTGCAGTTGTTGACGTAAAACATTAGACACATCAGCTACACTGTGGAAATTTAGTTCAGATATTCAAAGTGTTATTTCAATAGTGACATCCACAGAGACAGCAATCGGGTCTCAGTGCATAGCATGCTAGCACAGTCAGCCGAATCATTGCGCAATCCTAAGTAGGATCAGCTGGTCGCTGCGTCACCGCGGTTCTCTTCTTCATATTCGAATGGTAAATGTGAATGTTTTTTAGTGATTTTGAAAAAAAATAACTGAAAATGATGAAGCTACGTGGAAAATAACGTTAAAGTACTAAATACAACCATTTAATTTATTTTTTTCATTTTGCATTTTTTTCTTTCCATGATGACAGGTGAGGCCCAGCCTCTACTGACTGTACGTCACTGCTGCGCGAGTACAATCAATGCCGTGATTGGCTGCGTAGCGTAATGGCGTTGTATCGTATGATTGGCTGGACACCTGTCACTCACGTAGTTACAAAGCAAAATGATATAGAAAAAAAAAGTTTTATATATACATAATTCATTTGCAGTGTGCTCATTGTGCTGGATAGGTTTTCTTCCAATTGCGCAGTTGCGCAGCTTTGAGGGAACATTGATCTCACGTTACCTAAATGATCAATAGTGTCAGTTCAATTGTAGTGTCTGATATGTTTACGAATATATTATCTTATGATATGTTATGAATGATGCCGTGCTTTCTGTTCTCCACCCCTTGCACTAACAAGTCTTAAAAACATAATAGATAAAGCAATGTGTGAGAAAAAGAAAAATCCAGCTCTGTATGAATTGTATCGCTTCTTCTGATCGTGTCGAAGACAGCGATTCAGCAGCTGTGTTCTATCTAAAAGTTGTTTGGTTACTCTCAGGATTGAGGTTTTGTCCATTTGTTTGTTTTGTCATTTCGATAAAACACATGGTTTTTGTCAAATGACAGCGAGAACACAGTTAAATTACCCTCCCCGTTGCAAAACCATAATAAGAAAAATTGTGGCCCATGTGTCACGATACATTTGCCACGTAAAATGAAACAAGGCTGGTTATCGTCCCTGCCAGAAACCAGCAGTGCTAAAGACCGAAAGAATTTGCAGGATTAAACTACAATTACATAGTTTCATCGGATAATGTGTTTCTTCAGTGGCATTTACATGGCAGAGGAGCCAAATTTTCTTAAATCGACACCGTCGTACGCATTCTTCAGCGCTCGGAGGGACAGATTCTTGGATTTCCAGACGACCGCGGCAGCTCAAATGACAAGAAGCGGCTTCGCGGAGGGACGTCGACGAGAACAAACGGCCGCTGGTGGGCACCAAGACGAGCGGTCGCGTGTTGACATTGAGAAAGAATCAGAGAGCAATAAAAATACACTCCCGGCATTCTGTGATTAATGTGCGGAAAAGTGCTGAGGGCAGAAAGCGAGGCTCATTTGGTTCAGATAACTCATGATGGAGTGAAAGCCCGAGGACTTGAGGGGGAGTTTGCCAACCAGGTGAGAGAGACGCGGGGTTAATTTACCAACTTAATTCAGTTTTTCGCCGTTTCCAGTGAACCGTTGACACATCTTCGCGGTTTATATGTACGGCCTTAATTTTCCGGTGTCAGACTCAAGCGGACATCAAAAATTGTAATTGCAAAGCTGAAAAGTTTTGCTCCCGGTGAGCCTTGGCTCATTTTTCCATTTTATTTGAACAGGCTCCTTCCCGAGTTCTATTGCTGTGTTTTCACCTTCGAAACCCGCAGTTCTTTTTTCTTTTTTTTTTTCCCGGTGTTTGCTATTTTAGATTAGATTTGCTGTACCCCCTTCTACGAGGGTAAGTTCCAAAAACGAGACAGGGTAGTAAATAATTAGAATTATAAAAAGCACAAGTGCATGAAGGTAAAAAGGAGGAGGAGTGCAGGTCTGACTCCTGCAGGGAAACTCTATTATTCACATATTTGGATGAATCAGTATGAACGTTTGCGTTTTTCTGCTTTTTACGTGAAATGATTCTCATATTCTATCCGGGCCTGTGAATAATCAGCAATAAATTAGCATTTTATTTGTCAATGAAATATTAAAAATATTACAAATATTTGTAATTTAAAAATATTTATATTTCAAATATTTATTTGACAACAATTAAATATTTAATTTGACTTGAAAATATTTTTAATAGAAAATATTACCGCACAGGAAAATGTTGTAATAGTCCAATCAAAATGCACCGAGCGCCTTTTAAAAGTTGTAGTAATTAATGAGTTACAAGTAGTTGCTAAGATATTCTTCTTCATACCATCTGGGTGGACTCACAAGTAGTGCTAATCCCCTCATGTGTGCACTGGTGCCTCTAAATCAAACTCATTTTGGTCCGGGGGCCACATACGGCCTAATTTGATGTCAAAGGGCCGGACAAGTATAATCATTACCGAGAAGTCGCACTAAGTCCAAATTTTCCTTTGTTTGTATGTAAAGGAGGTAAAAAACGTGAATTATAAAAATCTCTACATGTAATGAACTGCTCCTCTAAAAAAAATACATGACAAATTGATATTAAAAAAAAAATTGATGAAATGACTCCCTAAAAATATTGTTGACTTTAAAGAGAAAATCTTGTTACTAGACTTTATTAGAAAATTGATTGTTAGCATGTATAAGAGGAGGTTTAATGTTTACTAATAGTGGCTATTCTGGTTATTAAATCAGTCTTTTTAATTTGGCCGTTTTTGTTTTTTTTTTGCTATCGTTTTTTGTGTTTTTCATAGAAATAAAAAGAAGATCATTTTAACACTATCTCTAGATGTTCTTTCGTCAAAAAATCATTTTGTTTTCAAATTTTGAAGCAAAAAATACAGTGCAAAGTTACTTTTTCTTTTTTTTCCTTGCCTATTTTTTTTAAACCCACAGTGTGTAAAATCCCCAGATGCATATGAGAAAAAAACGCATGGGCCGCACTAACACAAAGATTTGATTTCAGACAGGGGCCACAAAATATTGTCCCGAGGGCTGCAATTGTGTGCGTCATTCAAAGGATGCTATCGAAGATCAACACAAAATGCCAACACCAATGAAAATGGTTGGTTGACACCAGCACATCGTTTATGATGAGCAAAAAAAAAGAAAAAAACCCTGAAAATGGTCCAGAAGGAGCCAAAATTTTGAATCTGAACAGAATGGTTTAATGTCAGATAATATTGTCACGATAAAGTGTGGCAGATAAATACATATTAATATTCATATAAAAATACTCACGTTTTTTTTCTTTCAGCATACCCCAAAGGTTTATTGATTTTTTTTTTATCATTTTTTTTCAGTTTTGAAGCCTTCATTGCCTCATCAGAGAGCAGGAATCCCCTGTCTCCATAAATCCAGATATGAAGCAGGTGTCCTGGTATTTTCTGTTGAATGCAGCTTTGTTTTTTTTAGTGCTGTTCTGCAAAGAAACTTTCCAAAGATGTCTGTTTTTTTACTCCTTTTGCTAGCTTGTAGGTTTAATATTAACGTTAAATGTATCATGTGACCGAGACACGCATCTCGACACGCGTCAAAAGTAGACGGATGGAAAGGAGAGAATTTTTCAACATTGTTCAGACTTGGATAATAGATAATGAGGACATAATTATTATTTATAATAATAATTTTTTAATAATAATTCTGTGCGGCCCTCGAGAACCTCGCGGCGCTGGGTCACAGGTGGGATGTTGTTCACGCACATCCTAATGCACACGGTGGCTACTTTAAATGCAGCGGAAGCGATGGAGACGTTTAGAATCCAAATGCATGTTGAGCTAAAGGGCCAGTGTGAGACTCCCACACACACTTTTGGGGAGCTTGAGAGAGCCACTTAAACACCAAACTATTGCATTTTGACGGCAGAAATGTGCAGCATCGCTGATCCTGATATTTTTCATTTCACACTCAGAAGATTTTTTCAGCAGATTATTACTAGGAGGTAAAGGACGCCCCCTCAAAGTGATGGACAGGGGGCTTCAGAGGGCTCTTTAGCAAAGTTCCAAAGTAACTTCAAGTACCGTATTTTCCGCACTATAAGGCGCACTGGATTATAAGGCGCACCTTCAATGAATGGCCTATTTTTAAAAAAAATTATATATAAGGCGCACTGCATTATAAGGCGCATATAATAGAAGGTACAGTAGTAGCTGGCGCTAAAGGGAAAGTCAACAAAACAGTCAGATAAGTCAATACTAGAATACAAACCAATGTTCTGACAACTCCATTCACTCCCTAAAGTTAGTGCATTCACAATACGGTACCGTACGTACCGGTAGCTCTTACCGGTATTTGTGGCGCCTTTGTTGAAAACAATGTATTTCCAACTCCATTTATCACAGTTCAAAGCGATTCATTAAACGAAAGCACCAAGAAGGACGGCCTCTAAATTCATTGATGTCCATGTCGCTAGCTAGCGCTGTTGTCGTCATTGGAATAGTGACCATAGAGACGCTTCTACTTGCTGCCCTCTGGTCATCATCTTTGGAAACTTAACAAATACTGAATGCTTTTGATTAAATTTAAGATGCCTTCTTGCAATGACAAACTGCTCATCCTCCAAGTGTCTTTTAGACCATGTGGTTTTTAGGCCGTTGTATGAACCGACTGCACTGTTTATACATTAGGATTTTCCTCAGCTACCTGGGATAAAAAATGCAAATAGAAATCACATCGCTGACCGCTGGTGGGCACCTTGACAGCTGCTTGAAAGCCAAGACTGCAGGCTTCCGCAGGGACCGGATCTCCGGTCCTGCTAATTTACATCAACTAACGACGCGGCGACACCAAGGCGCCTGACGCATCCGCAAATCGTCCCCACCATCGAGGACACACAGGCATCAAACTTTATGAAATCATCATCCGTAGAGGCTGCACAAAACCATCATGGACAGGATCCGTGTGGAGACGCCAGGATATATCACAGCAAACCAAAGAAAAAGTTTTTTTCAACCGTTTGCCCGAATAAATCTATTAAAAGGCACGGTGTGCATTGGTTGCGGGGTCGAGTGTCCGTCGCCGTACTTTACAATAAAAAGAAAAGTTCAGTTACGTGACTGGTTATCATCATCTAAAATAATCCTCTGTAGTTCAGAGGGTTAGAAAGGGCTACCAGGTATTTTAAAGAAATATTTAAAAAATGACTTGGCAAAAAAAAAAATTAAAAAATCTGAAAAAATTGAGAAAAGAAAAAGGAAAAAACAACCAAATATTTCAATTATACTTTAAACGCGAGTGAATTTTCATTTTGCCGGTGAGAAAGTTTTACAGGGAGCTGTTTTAAAAATAATGCGTGCCCTAGTTATTATTGTGAAACCCCAAGCCAACGGACACGATCAAACGTTAGCCAAAAGGATCCTCTCGCCGTTAGCCAAAAGCGCTAACCGCTGTCTGTGAGTTACGAACAATAAACAAATCTGATGCTTCTACAAATAAAAAGGGTTGCATTTTTTAGAATACTAATTGACTCATTAACTATTTTTTAATGGATACATCACAAATTAGTAACATCCAAGGTGGCGCGGGAGTTGTGTTGGTTAGCGCGTTAAAAAAAAAAAGCATCTCGAAAGAGCGACTGTCACAGATGACTAGCTTCGATTTGCATCTGATGTTATTTTTCTTCCCGCTTTGTGTTTACCAGGATACCGGAGGATCACACAGCTGGAGTAGCCCTAGCGACGCGCCGCGGGTGAAGTAATTAAACCACCTCTCGACGTTGAAATGTATTCGGTAAATACTGGTAATAACCGGCTGTCAGTCACCGCGGAGCCGGTGGGCTTCGCTGGAAAGATTAATCAGAGAAGCAGCTGCTTCTGGTTTAATATTTGCATCGGCGGCGCCCCGTCGCTCAGCCTCTGCGACAATCAGCCTGGAAACACAAAGATCCACCTTGTTCCCCCATTTAATTAAAGCTTCCGGTTTGATGTACGAATCAAAGACGCCGTATTTGTCTTTTGAACGCGATACTGTTGAATTACGAACGACCGAAGCTCAACACAGAAAAAAGCCGGAGCGCAAATATATTTAGGAATCAGGATGGTTCTCACGCGGTATTTGTTGAGACCGAATCGGGATTATCAATCAAAAAAGTAATAAAGATGAGTACTTGAAGATGAAAAAAAAAAGTGATCATATTTCAATTTCAAATTTGGGGCTGAGAAACTCCGTGAGGCTGGATTTTCTCCCACAACCTTCATTGTACTTCATGAGCGCATTAGCGGCGGTCAAGGGGGCTTTCTATTGTTACAGTAATTGAGTTAAAGTCTCTCGGACAGAAAAAAAAAAAAAAACGTGCGCTCCGAGTCGCCGGGTGAACCGGAGGACACGTGACAAAGACTTTTAGAAAGTCCGAGCGAGAAAAATAAAATATCTATATATTTTTAAACAGAATGAATATGTCGCTGCCGGTTCCAGCGTACAATTTAAAGGTTATGGGGAGGACTGAGCAAAATGAATGAAATCTGAATTCTAAAACTGGCTCCGAATCAGAATTAAAGATGATGTTCATGGGCAGAGACACGTACACACACACACACACACACACTGGAGATTAGACCTTTTTCCTTTAACATGCACTTCATTACAGGTCACTGTTTTGGATCATTAAAATGTAATTATGATTTAAAGAAAAAAACAAAAAACAAACGGTGGGAACATCATTACTGGTTCACATGGGGACGGTAGATTTATTTTACCATGTAAAATCTCATGTGAAAAATGAGACCCGGGTACCCTTTCGACCAAAAGTACTCGACAAAACGAAAAATGACAAGAAACAATACGTGTATTTTAACTGAGATTGATGACCTGCTATAATATGTACTTGTGAGTATCCTCAATATAGACGGAGGAGAATCTTGCATGCGTGGCCGTTCGGTGAGATCAGTGGAGCGCCAATCAACATTTCAAATAAACAATCCTCCGTTTGGACGGGGCTCGGGTCTCTCTTTCCTCAAACACATGAGAAACTATCGACTTGAGGGGATTTAACCGTCTGACGCAGGGGGTTCGGGCAACAACACCGGAGAGAGAATCCAAGATGAACGCGAAAAGCGGTTGTCGCGCATTACCGGATGAAAACATATTGTGGCTTTCGGAGCTGGTCGGGATAATGTGGTTCAATTTGAATGTAGGGAGGTGGAAGACGCCAAGATATATAACAGCAAATAAAAGGAAAAGTTGTTTTTAACTGTTTGCCCGAATACATCTATTAACAGGTACGGTGTGCGATGGGGTCGATTGGCCGTCGTCGTACTTTACACTTAAAAAAAAAGGTCATTTACGTGACTGGCTATCATCATCTAAATCAGGGGCCCCCAAACTTTTTCCTGCGAGGGCCAAATAACTTTTCCCTTCTCTGACAGGGGGGTTGGGCCAGTTTGTAACAAAAAGTGTGACGATCGCAGATGTAAACGCTTATTGTTTTCCGGAAAGCCACACATGAACAAAAATTAATCCTTCCTGGGATCATGACAGGAAAAAAAGTCAGAAAATAAATGATCACATTATTAATGAATAATGTGTTTGTCTCATCTCTTGACAGATGAGACAAACAGCCTTTTCTTTTTTTTTTCAATTGAACAAAAAAGTAATCGCTTGTCCCCTGCAGGATAAATAGGCTGCATTCTGAATCTTTTTTTCTCTGCTTAATCTTTTCGCCACTTTTTTATGTTATTTGACAAGGGTGTGTCCAGGTTTTTTTTTTTTTTTTTTGAGGGACAGGTTTCAGATAAGGCACAGACTGCAGAAGGGTGGAATAGAATGGTACGTTCTATGTATGTACAAGTCACGATTACGTGAACAAAATAAAAAAAAACGTCATAATGCATCTCTGGTGCAAAATCTGGCCCCCAAGCCGTAGTTTGGGGACCACTGATCTAAAACAATCCTCTGCAGGTAAGAGGGTGAGAAATAGCCGACAGGTATTTAAATAGCCTCAAAATTACTTGTCAAAAAAAAAAAAAAAAAAAATCTGAAAAATTGAGAAAAAAAAAGGGAAACTTAATGTGGAAAAAAAAGTCAAGCAAATATTTGATTTATATTTTCTACTTTCATTTTGCCGGTGAGAAAGTTTGACAGGGAGCCGTTTTCAAAACGATGCGTGCCCTAGTTATTATTGTGAAACCCCAACCTTGAAGGTCATCCATGCCTCCGTTTCCACTGTGGGACTTTCTCATGTTCGTCGAAGAAAAACAACAAACCAGATGTTCGCTCTCCCCCGCAGTTTCCAGACAAACAGCAGAATACATAATCGGTCTCTCCGTGTTCATCACCTCACGCGTCATTTCGCTCCAAACTCCCGTTTTCCCTTCGCCGTCCCGCGATGCGATGAAACAGCGGGGCGGACAATTTGTAAAGAAGTGCATTTGACAGAGAAACAAAATACAAAATATTTATTTGTATAATTTTTGGAAGTAGCTGGAGAAGGGCGTTAATCATAGGCTTCGTCTTAATACTATATTGATTATCTGGATATTAGCCGATTTGAATTTGATCCACTTAAGGAGCCTTTGACCGACAGTAAGAGATGAGAAAAGTAAAAAAAAACACATTTGTGTTTTCACGCAAGTGAATTTCAAAATAAAAGTGTCTTTTACTCTGTACCTTCACCTGCGATCAGCTGGCTCTTGCCATTATTTTCCTCACTGGTTTTCATCTGACTCCAAAAAACGCGCCTCAATCAGGACAAGTGATGAATTCGGGTAACCTTTTGGGTAACCATGGCAACAAAAATCCCCCAAAGTTGTGCCATGAAAATCCTACGGGAATTAACAAGTGGGTTTGGAAATGATCAAAATCGAGGATCAGTTGAGGGTTATTATTATTTACCTGAGAAATTAGTTATTTATAAATTCTTCATATTCAAGTGAATCCCATTTTCCTCGGACAGTAAAAATGCAATTATCTCTCCGGGACTCGCTGCAGAAAATTCATATCCCCCGGCTTATTTCTTTTTATTCTGATTGTCTTGATCTCTTTATCATTCTACTACATCCATCTGCATATTTAAAATCTTTTTTTTTTTTTTTTTTATTTCTTTCCTGTTCAGTTGACTTATTGATCATGAGATGGATTTGGATCCGCGTGTCATTACACCGCTGGCTTTGGCAGGATCCTGATCATTTAAATGTTATTATCGGGGAGACAAAAACAAATGGAGAGGAGGAACATTAGGAGGTGAGAGCAGGGTTCAGTAAATCTTATAAACCATGAAGATATTCCTGATCCAGGACAAGTTCTTCCTTCTTTTTTCTCTTTAACCAAAATTACAGCATTAATCTTTATTTTTCTTCCCATATTCCTGTCGTGTTTCGCTGTATGTTTGTCTCGAATTTAAACCCTTATTTGTTTGTGTCCAAAGCACATCATTTACATTCCAGCCGGCTTCTGAAGTTTTGAGATTATGCGGAGATTAAAGATTAATGTCGTGTCCAGGTTTAGATTGCGGCATTTGGGAAACATTAGACTGTTTTGCTGCGTTTCCCGGGCAGTTTGTATTTGGCGTAGAACTTGGGAGGAGGAGGACGACGATAAAAAGAAGACAGATGTGGTCAATATTCTCCGTGCAAACGGTGCAGTTGCTTTTCTGCGACGGCGGTCACACAGTCACGCGTGTAAATCATGCAAAACCTCATCGTAGGTTTACATTCTGCCCTCGAGCGGGAGACGAATCACGCCACACCGTCAATTCGGACGAGTCTCCCTTTTCGCTTTTGATTGTACATGTTCTTCGTGATCGACGCCTCACATGCGGACACATTTACAAAAGAACCAGAAGTCCGATGAACCTCCTGAAAGTCTCCTCACCGCCGGGTCCCGAAACTAACCCCATGTCTTAAGTGTGATTTCATATTAAGCACATCATTGGTTGTTGTGTCCGCCGAAGAAGAAATGAAGAAATGAAGACCCAAGTTCGGCAGATGAGTACTCAGCTACCCACAAAAGACTGAAAAGATTTGTAAAAAACTCATGGAAAACTATCACCTACACAAAACCTAGACAAGACTGAGCTGCTCTTTCTCCCGGGGAAAGGTTGTCCGCACAGAAACCTGGCCATCGCCATCGACAACACCGTGGTAAGGCCGACCCCAACTGCGAGAAACCTGGTTGCGGTCCAAGACAACCAACTGTCAATCTCAGTGAACGTCGCAGCAGTCGCACGCTCCTGCAGATTCCTCCTCTACAAGGAGGATCCGCAGATTCCTCACGGAGGATACACTGCAGATACTCATCCGGGCTCTAGTTATCTCTACTGCACTACAGCAACTCCCTCCTTGCTGGTGCCCCGGTGGTGACTATCAGGCCTCTGGATCTTATTCAGAAAGCGGCAGCCCGTCTGGTGTTCAAACGTCCCAATTCTCCCACAAAACTCCCCTTCTTATGTCCCTACACTGGCTCCTGGTAGCTGCCCGCATCAAGTTCAAGACCCTGGTGCTCGCCTACCGGGCGGTGAATGGGACAACCCCGTCTGATCTCCAGGATATGGTCAAACCACATGTCCCTACCCGTCCCCTCCGATCTGCCACCTCTCGGCGACCGTCCACCCCATCGCTCAGAGCCATGGGGTCTCGGCTCTTCTCGGTCTCGGCTCCTCAGTGGTGGAACGAACTCACGAAAAGGTCAGAACAACGGGGTCGCTGCCCATCTTTTGCCGTGAGCTGAAAACGTACCTCTTCACCAAGCACTACCCTTCTTATCGCATATAGCCCCCAACACCCCCGAAAAACAAACAAAAAAAAAAAACAACAAAGAAATGAATGTATGTATGTTTATGGTTCTGAGATGGCTATTTGGTTGAGTGGTCACTTTTGACGTCCGACTACTGGTACTTCGGATATTCTGTGACTGAATTGCAGTTCTTGTGAGTCGCTTTGGATAAAAGCGTCTGCCAAATGACTGTAACATAATGTAAATGTAATCATAGAGTTTTTAGTCTCAACCCAGTCTCAGCCTGAGATTTTACAAAGACTGTGACTCTCCCGGGGTCACTATTTACAAGACTACAACTAGATTTTTTCAGCAATTTTTACCCACCATGCAATGTTTTCCCAGGTATTTGCAGAGCCTCTGCTATTTCACTCCATCGCTTTTCCTTCCATTCGTTGGAGATTTGACGTCGCCCAAGCTGGGCTGTTCTACCCACGGCTCCGCCGTCCGCTCCTCTTTCTGGAAGCTCCAAACTGATCTGGACGTCCTTCGCCGTTCCCATTCATCCGTACAGCCAACAATTACCGTCTGTGCTGCCAATACTGCTCTGGTGATTGTTTTTTTATGATCATTTTATGCACTTAGTTTTCTAAAATTTCACCACATTAGTCTCTTAACAAGTGTCGAGAAATTCGTTCCTGCTTCCAGGACAAGAAATGGCTGTGACATTTCATATTTCGTGAGAATAAGCATGTGTATATTTGGTCTGAAAAGTCTGAAAAAAAATTTATTATGTAATTACTTTGGAAAGATAAGAACCTGAATACATTAAAACAGAACACATGAATAAATAAATAAAAAGTATTTAAATCGCTTGGATGTCAGTGCTTAAAGTGAGGGTTCAATTGTTTTGCTGGAAATTAGAAAATAAGCAACAGTAGAACAATCAAAACAAAATATTAAACAAAACAAATGGAAAATAAAAATGATAAAAAATGTATATATATTTTTTTATGAATGGTTTTTACGCAAAAAAAAAAAAATCACGGATTTTAAGCAATTGATTGCTAATGAGTTATTTGATCTACTTGGTTAGTTGTTGATCAATTTTTATGTCATATATTAATTCGATTCCAGTTCATTTTAAAATGGACCGGGCGTTTGTCAGGGTCAAGGGTGCTCAAACCTGTTGGTTAAACCGGATGATCTCACATCTAAGTTTAGCTTCTTAGAATTGTTACATTTAAAATCAACAAATTCATTAATAGAACAACCAAATAAAAGCACCAAAGCAAACGGACAAAACTATAAAAACAAGTTGTGACAACTCAAAACTACAGTGAAATTTACATGACCAAACATTCGCAAGCTGTTTTCTGCTGGCTAATTTCCATGAGCAAATCACTTCAGGCAAAGCACCGCAGGCTAATGACGCCCGCTAAGCTAATTCGAACAAACCAATAGACAAATATTTAGTTAATTAGCGATTGCACTCAAAAATTATTCAAAACAGGGCCCAACAATATATGAAATCTACATCAAAACTCACTTTCTGTCTTTGCAAGGGGATCCAGAGTGTCCGTATTTGGCGGTGGCGGGCCATGCATTTCACACCTGGGCCTTCAGAAGGTCTCTTTTCATCAATCCACCCATTGATAACTGGCGATAAAAAACATCTTATTATGCAGAAATGTGTGTTATTGCTGCCTTGGCAAGGCAGGTCAAATTTACAAACCCAGTGTGGCTTCAAACACCATTTCAAACAGGGGCAAATAAGCAATACAATATGCAGTGTTCCTCGGAGCCTGTGAGCCCGGGGTACCTCTAAAAGTTGGTGGACTGAAAGTCACGCACAAATCCTTTTCCTTGCTGTATCAGGCCCGCTAACTTCCGAATTGCCTGACCTTTCTTAATGATGTCCAGTGTTTCTTGAAAAGTCTGTCTTGATAATGACTTTGGCAATAAATCTGTGACCACATCAATTTCTTCTCTTTGTTCAGCCATCATGGGTTGACAAATTAGCTATTATATCATCACAACTATACTGGTGTTCCTGCAGCTTGCTACTGATGGGGCCATGCTTGCTCTGGCTTGTACACTCTCTGACTATCCAATCAAAGGGCACGTGACACACTGACTTTATTGGAGCCTTCTAGAAGGCCTTGGTGTCGAACAGTTTCATCAACACTTATTTTTTGCTAGAGCGTATATGAATCTGAATCTGCAGGTCTCCGGGCAGATTTCTTTGACTTTGACCCTGCCTGGCAACAAATACTGGCTGAAGTGTTATTGGTTAAATGGTTTAATATGAAAATACATGTTTGGTAGCAGCACAGTCAGGGAAAAGGCTTTGGCAGGAAATGGACACACCATTTGGAATTTGGAACTATTCATGGACAAAATATTGTTAAAATCAGTCTGTGATTCTGATATTTTTTAGGCCAGCAGAGAAGGCCTTGCAGGCCCTGACGGCCCACCACTGTTTTTTGCAATTTAAGATGTTTTTTGGGGTCCTTTTTTTTTACCCTGTCAAGTAGCCGTTAGTCACATTGATTTTTTTTTTTTCACCAGACAGTCGAATTCAAAATAAAAGCATAGTGGAGCAAGTGGCCAGACAATGCACATTTTATGGAATTGCACAGAGCTTATGAATCTTTTTCATGCAAAAACAGAAAATGAAAAGTTTTACACCCATTTCCCACCTTCATTTTCACTTTTTCATAAGACAGAGACACAAAGTGATAACATCTATTCAGCGCTCTTACTTTTCTCTCTGACTTTGTCCAGTCACTGCGAGGAGACACATTTTTTAATTAATCTTCGTCTGACAGTGAAAATAATCCAAGACTGTTGATATCGTTCCAGGCCACCCTGACATTTTTTATTATTTTTTTTTTTTTTTGTATAAACTCGGTGAAAGAAAAGGATTTGTAATGCTTAGTGAAAAATGAACCACGACTCTCATTTATTCTATTTCCTTTCGTCCGCCTCAAACCTGGAAGGTGACCAGGTGAACAAAGCTTTGCGCTATAAACAAACTTTAACGTTTGGAGTTTCTTTTACAAGCCCCGGGTTGTTTCAAAAGGAATCATAACAAACTCAGACACGCAGCAAAGTCGGCCCGTCCTCCGCGGCTTTAGGGGTGATCTTAAGTGGCGAGCCTCGAAAATATGATCTCTGAAGACAAACATTACGGCACTGGACATTTTACTGTTTTCTCTAAAGCACGTTATATTTCTATCTGTCCACATCTTCAGGTTGCCCTTCCTCCTTTTCGTCCTTCACGCTTTATATTTTTTTTAATCTTCCTCCAACCTCAAAAGAATGTAAAGCCTCGGGCTTGGCGGCTGCAGAAATTGCCTACATGTGCATTCGTCTGGTGATAAGCACAAGAATCGGTGTTTACTCTTAATGAGCTCTCAGGCATGACGCTGAAGAGCAAGATTGTTTGATATGATTTCATGTCAAGAGCATGAGGAATGTTGCTTGGAAAAGGAAAATGGCTGCAAAAAATGAGGGAAACGTGAATTTGGAGCGACTTGAACCTGGTGCGCTTCTGTTGGTCGATAGAGGCAGTCAATAGCGAGAGGTTCAAAAACTTAGATTGAATGAGACAATGAGATAATAACTGTATGTCCAATAACTCGATTCTTTTGGCCGACTCGAGTGTATCTGAGTCACTGACCAAAAAGAATGGGATTTTGGGTCATTTGAGTCAACGAATCGATCATACTCTGAGTGAAAAAAAATGATTCGTTTGCTGAGTGACCGAGTGAACGGCATGGAGGAGGGCATGAGTTGAAACGATATACCTGAACTCCTGCTCTTCGCACAGGGCTAATACAAAGATTTACATGATAAGTTTATATGAACGTATTTCTAATAGTCATCGTACAATTGTGACTTGTTGTCTTGTAGGGAATCATGACTCATGAGTCAATAAAATTACATTTGCGTTTTGAGCAGTTCGTTCACAACTCGCACATCCCTAATTTCCACATATTGTGTTTGGTTCACCTTTTCTGTTGGTGTCGTGGCAGGATGAAGGCATAATCGCAGCAAACGGTGGGCCGGCGGGAATTGGAGGTTGTTGTTTATGATATATGAAACAAAACAAAGGGATTCTTGGGCGGCGGAAACCAACCGTGGTTCCCAAAAGAGAACAAACTTCACATCTGAGCAACAGAACACTGTGGCAACGGCACGGAAACAGCCCCAAAAAGAGCAAAAATGAAGTAAAATATACTTACCACTAATTACACAATGCCAGACAGAGGGAGGGGGGGCAGAAGGGGAGGGAGTGAGATGATTGGTTGAGGACAGGAGGACGAGGCGGCGCCGTACTGACTCCAGAACCAATAGCATGGAGACACCTAACAGGTGAAGCACCAGCGGAGTAACGTTACCAAAATAAAAGAGGAAAAATCAAACACAACCAAAACAATAAATATGTACACTGTGTGTATGCGCACATATGTGTATAAATAACTAAATAGATAGAGATACACACACACTCAAACACATACACACACACTTATGTACAGTAACAACTATAACGGAATTGAAGTGCAGACTTTAAGGTTTAATACAAAAGGGGTTGAACAAAAATATATGATTTAACACGTAGGAATTGCAGCTATTTTTATTCAAATGCTCCTCATTTTAGGGGCTCAAAAGCAATTGGACAAATAAACATAACCCAAAAGTATACTGTTATTTTTCAATATTTTGTTGAGAATCCTTTGCAGGCCATGACTGGCTGGAATCTGGAACCCATGGACGTCACCAGACGCCGGCTTTCCTCCTTTGTGATGTTTTGCCAGGCCTTTACTGCTGCCGTCTTCAGTTGTTGCTTGTTTGTCTTGAGCGAGTGAAATGCATGTTCCATTGGGTTCAGATCTGGTGATTTACTCGGTCATCGCAGGATTTACACTTCCTTGCTTTATATAAACTGTGTTGCTGCATGTTTTGGATCATTGTCCATCTGTACCGTGAAGCGCCGTCCATTAACTTTGCTGCATTTGGCTGAATCTGAGCAGAAAGTTTAGAATTCATCCGGTTGCTTCTGTCATCTGTCACATCATCGGTAAACACAAGCGATCCAGTGCCATTGGAAGCCATGCATGCCTGTGCCATCACACTGCCTACACCATGTTTTCCAGAAGATGTGGTGCTTTGGATCACGAGCTGTTCCAATTCTTCTCCAAACTTTCTTCTTCCCATCATTCTGGAACAGGTTGATCTTTGTCTCATCTGTCTAAAGGATGCTGTCTCAGAACTGGGCTGCTTCTTCAGGTGTTATTTGCCAAAGTCAATTTTGGCCTTTCTATTTTTGAGGCCGATCAATGGGTTGCACCTTTTGGTGAATCCTTTGTATTTACTCTGATAAAGTCTTCTCTTAGTGCTAGACTCAGATACTGATACACCTACTTCCTGGTTCTTCCCTTGAGTGGATGTTGTGAAGGGTTTTTTCTTCACCATGGAAAGGATTATGCGATCATGCACCACTGTTGTCTTCCTTTTTGAGTTCCCAAGTTCACCAGTGCACTCATTTCTTTCTCAAAATGTACCAAACTGTTGATTTGGCCACTCCTAGCATCCCTGCTATCTCTCTGAAGGATTTCTTCTTTTCTTTCAGCCTCAGGATGGTCTGTTGTGACCGCATGCAGTTTGTTCACAGCAACAGCTTCCAAATGCAAACACCACACCTGGTATCAACTCCAGACCTTTTAACTGCTTCATTGATGACAGGTTACCGAGAGAAGATTCCGTGCAGACTTGTTATTTGTTTTGCAGCCTTCTGAATCACTTTTGGTCCTTTGAAAGAGAGGCGGCGGCGTATTAAAGAGCTGTCATTCCTAAAGCCTTGCTCCAATTTGGATGTGAATATTCTCAAATAACAGCTGAGAGTCTGCACTTTAAGCCCATATTGATTATATTGTTGTATCGTGAATATGTTTTTGTAAACAGCTAAAATAACAAAACTTGTACCACTGTCCAAATATATCTGTGCCAGCTGTATGTGTATGAATATATTTATACGTGTACATATACAGTATATATTAACGCGTATACACAAATATACATATTAGTGGGTGTATATACATAGTATGCATCCACTATGTGTGTATACAGGACTGTTTCAGAAAATTAGAATGTTGTGATAAAGTTCTTTATCTTCTTTAATGCAATTACAAAAAAAAAGGTGATACATTCTGGATTCATTACAAATCAACTGAAATATTACAAGCCTTTCATTATTTTGATATTGCTGATTATGGCTTACATCTTAGAAAACTCAAAAATCCTATCTCAAAATATTAGAATATGATGAAAAAGTAATTTTTGTTTTTTTAATTGCATTACAGAAGATAAAGAACTTTATCACAATATTCTAATTTTCTGAGACAGTCCTGTACATACGTGTATATACAACTGTGTATATATACACACACACCCATATATATGTGCGTGCACATATTTGTATATGCAAGTGCATATATGGATTTATGTATATATGGATACGTATATGTATAAATATTTATACACACATGCTTTAAATCCAAATAATCCAAACCGAAATACAAAGCGATTATTCTGAGATTAATATCCTCATGCCCCTTCCCATCACCCTGCTTGGCCTGAATACTGATGTGTTATCCATCATGTACAGAATGCAAAATGTACTATATACTTCAGTATTATGAAAAGAATAATTTAAAATAAAAACAACAACATATTTAGCATTGTTCATATATTAATTGCTCTGAGCCAGACATCGCAACTGGCTCGGAGCGCTTAACATGATCATGTATGTGGAAAAAAAGCAACTTTTAAACACAACTTCAGTTAATATACCTCGGTACATAATCTATGCCGTGCCGCTTTTTTTTTTTTCGATATAGCGATGGCAGATCGGCAGATGAGGCAAACGCAATTTGAAAATGACATAGTAAAAAAAAAAAATTCCACCTCCCGTTCTGTATGGAAGTGATACATTTAGCCTTTTTACTTGGTCCAGGTTTCCCTATTCATTTTTGTACCCATAAGTTTAGAAGACATAAATTGGAGGCTAACTCGCTAACTTGCTAGAATGTGCCGTTATGTGCACATGCGCAGTGACGCCTGTGTCAGAAAAGGTCAGTCAAGTGACAAATTTCATAGTGACGTCTTATGTTTTAATGCCATTCGATCAACCCACACTACCTTTGCGATCGACCAATAGATCGACGTATTGGGCACATCTGCTATACATGCACACACATATGCAATTAAAGCACAGGGTGATATGAAAAATGAACTCTAAAGCTATAAAAGCAATAAAAAAAGGGAACGACTTACATATCAATACATGGAAGCAAAGTAAGATCGTAATAGAAGTTCATGACCTGCAATCTGAATACAAATGCTGTTATACTTAATTCTGTTAAAATATAACTTCCTATAAATACTGTATATATATTGAATCCCTGAATACATATTCATTCATTTGTTATCCCTGACGCTTATCCGACAGCCGGGGTTGTGGTGTGTGTTTGACTCAGCTTGATGCTTCTTTTGGTGGGGCGAATGTCTTTCCAGTGCTGCTCATAATAGCTGAGCTGCTCTGACAAGCATTGATCCCTTAAAAGACTCTGACCTCCGACTCCACTTGAAGGTTTTTGATTGATCGTGTAAAACGCCTGTCTGGTGTTTAAAGCGCTGCCGGGAGGCCGAATCACCGTCTCACGCCGCATTCCTGGGCCCAGTGACGCGGGAGGGAATTCATCCAATCCCCCAGACGGGATGAATGTTTCTTCACCAATGAAACAACAGCTAACCCTTTGTTTAAGTAGGTTTGAGGAACCATTAATTAGTTGATTCATAAATCTTCTCTTTGGTCTTCCTCGAGACCTTCTGCCTGGCAGTTCTAATTCCAGCATCCATCTACCAACATAATCACTATCCCTCCTCTGTACATGACCGAACCATTCTCTGACCTTCTCTCCAAAACATCTGAAATATGTTGTTCCTCTGATAGACTCATTCCTGATCCTATCCATCCTGGTCACTCCTAAAGAGAACCTCAAAATCTTCATCTTTGCAACCTCTAGTTCTGCCTCCTGTCTTTTGGTCATTGGAACAGTTTCTAGTCCATACAGCATCGCTGTTCTCACCACTGTCTTGTACACCTTTCCTTTAATTCTGGCCGATAGTCTTCTATCACATAGTACCCCTGACACTTTTCTCCACCCATTCCAACCTGCTTGAACCCTTTTCTTTACCTCTTTTCCACACTTTCCGTTGCTCTGGAATGTTGACCCCGAGTACCTGAAATCCTTCAACTTCTTGGTCTCCACTCCCTGTAGCCTCACTGTTCAACCCGCGTTCTTCTCATTCACAGACATACATTCTGTCTTGCCATGACTAACCTTCATTCCTCTCCTTTCCAGCAGAGCTCTCTGGATGCTCCTCAACCTGTTCTCTGCTCTCACTACAGATCACAGTGTCATCTGCAAACATCATGGTCCATGGAGATTCGTGTCAAACCTCATCTGTAAGCCTGTCCATCACCACTGCAAACAAGAAGGTGCTCAGAGCTGATCCCTGATGGAGTCCTATCTCCATCTTGAATGGAGACCTACAGCACACTGCTGTAGGTTTGGACAACCTATAGCAGGACAACCTGATGTAAACCTACATCATACCTCACCATTGTCTCACAGCTAGCATACATGTCCTGCACCAGTCGAGCATACTTCTCTGCCACTCCAGACTTCCTTATATAGTACCAGAGGGCCTCTCTCGGCACCCTGCCCTGTGCTTTTTCTCGGTCTACAAAAAACAATGCAGCTCCCTCTGGCCTTCTCTGTTCTTCTACATTAGTATTCTTAAAGCAAATACTCCATCTGTAGTTCTCTTTCTTGGCATGAAGCCATGCTGCTGCGCACAAATGCTGACTTCTGCTCTCACCTAGTTTCCACTACTCTTTCCCATAACTTCATTGTATGGCTCATCAACTTTATCCCTCTATAGTTACCGCAATTCTGCACATCCCCCTTATTCTTAAAAATGGGCACCATCACACTTTTTCTCCATCCCTCAGGCATTTTGTCACTCTCTAAGTTTCAGCTGAATAATATAGACAGAAACTCTACTGCTGCCTCTCCTAGACATTTCCACACCTCCATAGGTATATCATCAGGACCAACTGTCTTTCCACTCTTCATTCTCTTCAATGCCTTCCTCACTTCACCTTTACTAATCTCTGCTACTTCATGGTCTCCAATAGTCACCTCGTCTACCCTTGCCTCTCTTTCACTTCCTCATTCATCAGCTCTTCAAAGTATTCTCTCCATCTTGCCATCACTCTTCTGTCAATCGTTCAATACATTTCCCTCTCTATTCTCAATCACCCAGACTCACTGTACATCCTTTCCATCTCCATGTCTCTGTTTTGTCAACCTATATAAATCATTCTCTCCCTCCTGTCTGTCCAACCGAGCAAACAAGTCATCGTACGCCCTTGGTTTTGCCTTTGCCGCTTGTATCTTTACCTTACGTTGTATCTCCCCGTACTCCTGCCTGTCTGCTTCAGTCCTCCCGGTGTCCCACTTCTTCTTTGCTAACCGCTTTCTCTGTATATACTCCCGCACTTCCTCATTCCACCACCAAGTCTCCTTTTGTACTTTCCTTCCAGACAATACACCAACTACTCTCCTACCTGTCTCCTTGATCACATTAGCTCTAGTTGTCCAGTCATCTGGGAGCTCTCGCTGACCACCCAGAGCCTTTCTTAACTCCTCTCTGAAAACCATACAACACTCCCTTTTCAGCTTCCACCACTTTCTCCTCTGCTCTGCCTTTGTCCTCTTGATCTTCATTGATCTCTCTTGTTACCAGAGTCGTTCTACAAACCAACATCCTACTTTGCAGTCACTGATCTCTTTCAGGTTACCTCGTCTGTACAAGATGTTGTCTACCTGCGTGCTCCTGCCTCCGTTCTTATAAGGTACCCTAAGTTCCTGCCTCTTCTGAAAAAAAGTGTACACTACAGCCCTTTCCATCCTTTTTGCAAAATATACCACCATCTGTCCCACTGCGTTCCTATCCTGTATATCTATGAATATACATACGCATGCTGGAGCCTATCTCAGCTGTCATTGGGCGACATATATAGACAAACAACCATTCATTCACTGACTCAGGTCACTTTTCTCAATATTTTCCCCATTAACCTGCTTCATGTTTTTGCACTGTAGGAGGAAAATGGAGAATCCCGGAGGAAACCCAAGCATACAGGGGGGAGAACGTACAAACTCCACACAGTATAATTTAGAAATTATATTCATGTGCTCTTGTTGTTTTATTTTCAGTTACTTTGAGGCTTAAATAACGGTAGCGGTTTGAGACGCGTCTCCATGCTGAGCTGTTATTATGATTTATTTTCATGGCTGGAGAAAATAAACGTGATTTATTTCACGAGCCACGTATAGAGACTTACAACCATTCAACGATTCATTCAAATGCCGTTCGAGTTATTCAACTATTCATTCTCTCATTCACATCATGTAGAAAACAAGCAGCCATTTAGTCATTCATTCATTCACGCATCCTATTGAGACGGAAAACCATTCACTCTCTCATTTGCGCATCATATAGACACAAAGATTCGCACATCATGTGGAGACATGCAACCAGGGAGCCACTCGGTCACATGTGTGGGTGATTCAGGGTATCTGATGTACCTCCTGTGTGTTTTTGGACTGCAGGAGGAACCTGCAGGAGAAGGTGGACCTTCAGGCTGTGAGGTACAACCGCGTACCACAGTCACCTGCTATTCAAAACGGATAAAATCAAGACTTCTTTCTTCGTTTCATTTCCTCCGTATTTCTACATTTTTTTGGTTTCAAACCTCTGATCGCTTCCTCAGGTCTGCTTGGCAGAACTGTGGAACTCGCTGCCAGGGCCGAAGAATGTCCCTGCGGGCGTTTTCTGAGATATTGCTTTCCTCAGACTGGAACAGACAGAGCATCTGAAAGATGCGCCTGGCGGCGGTCACCAACGTTGGTGTCGCCGTGACCAAACAAATGTGATCTGCGGCGCCGCTTCCAGTCCGAGCTTTAAATCCCCGCCTTAATGGGGCCGCCGCTCAAAGTGTGTCGGCTGCGGGAAATGACAGGCGGAGACACCGCGGCTTTGGTCTATCACTTTCTCCCATATTTTTTTCGATTCGTCAATGTGTCGCCGGCGCCAACCCACCTTTGTCTGGCTCCGCCGCCACTCGGAGCCTCCCGTGTCAGACGTGGTGGCCGGAGAACAAAAGCCTCGCTCTCCCCTTATTTTTTCCCTTTTTTTCTTTCGTATCTGTTATTAATTTCTCCCCGCTTCCCAAAGGTGGATCCATCCAACCCCCCCAACCCCGTTTCCATGGTGACCGGGCCGCCACTTTTCTTTTCTGATTTTTTTATCACCGGCGGCGGTGGGGGGGAGGGTAAGAGAGGATTCGGGGTGGATTTGAGGATGAAGTCGTCAGGAAGTCGGTGTCGGCAGGTCGGGAGGGAGGAGGAGGGGGAGGATGGCTGAGGCTACACGCTAACGGCTAACAGACATTTTCCAGGAAAAGGGATTCGGTTGAGGGTGAATCCGCTCAGCTGAATCAAACTTTTACATCCAATGATCTTTAAATCCTAAACTTTTACTTGACATCAAATGTATATATATTTATATAAAGTTAAGAGTCTGGGACTGAGCAAAGTGACTTTGAATATCGGGACAATGACAGGAAAAGGTAAAGAGTTGGTCGACATGATGAAGAGATGGAAGGTGGATATACTGTGTGTCCAGGAGACCAGGTGGAAAGGTAGAAAGGCTAGAAGCTTAGGAACAGCCTTTGAGTTGTACTATCATGGTACTGTCAAGAGGAGAAATGGAGTAGGAATTATCTTGAAGTGGGAGTTTGTTAGGAACTCTCTGGGGCTGGAAAGATTTCAGATATGCTTATGAGTCTAAAACTGGAAATTGAAGGTGAGATGCTCAATGTTGTAAGCCCCGCAGATGGGATGTGAGCTTAAGGAGGAGAAGTTCGAAGTTCCCGAATGAGTTAGATGAAGTGATACAGAATATCCCCAGAGATGAGAGAGTGGTCAGTGGTGAAGACTTCAATGGACATGTTGGTGTAGGCAGTAGAAGGGATGAAGAAGTGATGGGCAGATTTGGTATACAGGATAGGAATGCAGTGGGACAGATGGTGGTATATTTTGGAAAAAGGATGGAAGTGGCTGTAGGGAACATTTTTTTTCAGAAAAGACAGGATTATTGGGTAACCTATGAGAGTGGAGGTAGGAGCACACACATAGACTACATCTTGTATAGACGAGGTAACCTGAAAGAGATCAGTGACTGCAAAGTAGTAGTAGGTGAGAGTGTAGCCGGACAGCATAGGATGGTGGTTTGTAGGATGACTCTGGTGACAAGGAAGATGAAGAGGACAAAGGCAGACCAAAGGACAAAGTGGTGGAAGCTGAAAAGGGAGGTTTTGTATGGTTTCCAGAGAGGAGTTGTGAAAGGCTCTGGGTGGTCAGGGAGAGCTTCCAGATGACTGGACAACTAGAGCTAATGTGATCAGGGAGACAGGAAGGAGAGTAGTTGGTGTATTGTCTGAAAGGAAAGTACAAAAGGAGACTTGGTGGTGGAATGAGGAAGTGCGGGAGTATATCCAGAGAGAGCGGTTAAAAAAGAACTGAGACACTGAGAGAACTGAACAGAACAGACAGGAGTACAGGGGGATACAGCATAAGGTCAAGATACAGGTAGCAAAGGCAAAACTAAGGGAATATGATGACTTGTATGCGCGGTTGGACAGTAAGGAGGGAGAGAGTGATTGATACAGGTTGGCAAAACAGAGGGATATTGATGGACAGGCTGTACAACAGGTCAGGGTGATTAAGGATAGAGAGGGAAATGTATTGACAGATGCTAGAAGAGTGATGGGAAGATGGAAAGAGTACTTTGAAGAGCTAATGAATTTGGAAAATGAAAGAGAGGCAAGGGTTGAAGAGGTGACTATTGTAGACCACAAAGTAGTAGAGACTAGTAAAGGTGAAGTGAGGAAGGCATTGAAGAGGATGAAGAGTGGAAAGGCAGTTGGTCCTGATGATATATCCTTCTGGGGTGTGGAAGTGTCTGAGAGAGGCAGCGGAAGAGTTTCTGGGTAGATTATTCAATTATAGTGAATGAGAAGATGCCTGAGGGATGGAGAAAAAGTGTGACGGTGCCCATTTTTGAGAATAAGGGGGATGTGCAGAATTGCGGCAACTATAGAGGGATAAAGTTGATGAGCCATACAATGAAGTTATGGGAAAGAGTAGTGGAAACTAGACTGAGAGCAGAAGTCAACATTTGTGAGCAGCAGTAAGGCTTCATGCCTAGAAAGAGTATTCCAGATGCAGTGTTTGCTTTGAGAATGCTAATACAGAAGTACTGAGAAGGCCAGAGGGAGCTGCATTGTTTTTTGTAGACCTAGAGCAGCACAGGGCAGGGTGCCAAGAGAGAAACTCTGGTACTGTATGAGGAAGTCTGGAGTGGCAGAGAAGTATGTTAGACTGGTGCGGGACATGTATGCCAGCTGTGAGACAATGGTGAGGTGCTCTGTAGGTGTAACGGAAACATTCAAGGTGGAGGTGGGACTCAACCAGGGATCAGCTCTGAGCCCCTACTTGTTTGCAGTGGTGATGGACAGGCTGACAGATGAGGTTAGACACGAATCTCCATGGACCATAATGTTTGCAGATGACATTATTATCTGTAGTGAGAGCAGAGAACAGGTTGAGGAACATCAAGAAAGTTGGAGGTATGCTCTGGAAAGGAGAGGAATGAAGCTTAGTCGTGGCAAGACAGAATATATATGTGTGAGAGAGGAACCCGGGTTGAACGGTGACACTACAGGGAGTGGAGACCAAGAAGTTGGAGGATTTCAGATACTTGGGGTCAACAGTCCTGGGGTCAGAGTGTGGAAAAGAGGTAAAGAAACGGGTTCAAGCAGATTGGAACGGGTGCAGAAAAGTGCCAGGGGTACTATGTGATAGAAGACTATCAGCTAGAATGAAAGGAAAGGTGTACAAGACAGTGGTGAGACCAGAGATGCTGTATGGCCAAGGAACAGTAAAAATAACGAAAAGACAGGGGGCAGAGGCAGAGGTCACAGAGATGAAGATGCTAAGGCTCTCTTTGGAGGTGACCACGATGGATAGGATCAGGAATGAGTCTATCAGAGGAACAGCACATGTTAGACGTTTTGGAGAGAAGGTCAGAGAAGCCATACTGAGATGGTTGGGTCATGTACAGAGGAGGGATAGTGAATATATTGTTAGACGGATGCTGGAATTGAAGCTGCCAGGCAGGAGGTCTCAAGAAGATTCATGGATGTACTGACAAAGGATATGAAGGTAGTTGGTGTGAGAGAGGAGGATACAGTGAATAGGGAATAGATTAAGTAGGTTGATTCGCTGTGGCGATCCCTGAAGGGAAAAGCCAAAAGGAAAAGAAGAATATTTAACTAATTTTTGCTGACTTGTTGTTACTTCTATCATCTTCATGTTTCTAAACCGTTCAACAGCTGATCCCGGCTGATAGCAGGGGCCTGAGGTGGGGTTCATTATTTAATCATATAATATGAATTATACTAAAACATATGGAAAAAAGGAAAAATAGATGAAAAAAATTATATCTTATATGTCTAGATTTTTTCTTCATTACTTATATTCAGGACTGTCTCAGAAAATTAGAATATTGTGATAAAGTTCTTTATCTTCTGTAATGCAATTATAAAAACAAAAATGTCGCACATTCTGGATTCATTACAAATCAACTGAAATATTGCAAGCCTTTTATTATTTTAATATTGCTGATTATGGCTTACATCTTGAGAAAACTCAAAAATCCTATCTCAAAATATAAGAATATCATGATTTTTGTTTTTTTTTATTACATTACAGAAGATAAAGAACTTTATCACAATATTCTAATTTTCTGAGACAGTCCTGTATAAACATACTATATGAATAAACATGTTGATATATATATGAAAAAAACTGAAATAAAAACAAAAAACAAACAAACAACAAAAAAAAATATATTAAAAAAAAAAAAATATATATATATATATATATAATTTATTTTGTTGTTTGTTTTTTCCAAGACAACAAGTTTCTTCCCTGGTCCATATCTCATCTCTGGGATAATCATGAGGCTTGATATGTTCCAGACTTCTGTCCAGGGAGACTTCATGGACCGGAGATGTTTCTTCTCTCAAACAGCCCGAAAGACAGCAGATGTTGTAGGATGGAACAAACAACCAACAAAAAAACAGCACCGGCGCAGCGAGAGGGGAATACAAAAATCGATAGCAATCTTGCTCCGAGACTCCGAGCACCCGTCTCACACACGTTATGAATTCTGCTTTTTATTAGGTCTCACAGCCGCGATCTAATTGGGCAAATCCAGCCCATCACAGGCCGCCGCCGCTGCCATCGCCTCTGCCGCACACGTCTGTCCGGCCCCGATCCTGGAATAATAGGCTTGTAATCCGATTCCTTCTACGCAAACCTGTGAACGGGCCTTCGGCCCAGACGGTGATAATAACCCCCACAATCGAATTCGCCTTGGTTTGACCTGCGGTCCCATGTCTGCAGACACAGGAAGTGATGTCAGCAGAGTAGTTTCAGCCGTTGTTTTTTTTCCCTTTAAGCACCAGCGGATCAAATTGACCCACACCTGCTTTTAAATACCAGTAGCCAGTCGATCGCAGGGCCATATATAGACCTCCAACCATTCACCCTCTCATTCATGCATCAAATAGAGATTTACAACCATTCACTCATTCATTCACATGTCATAAAGAGACAAACAACCACTGGGTCTCTCTTTAAACAAGTTCATTCATTTGTTCACCCTTTCATTCACCCATTCATTTAAATGTCATTTTGATACATCCACTGTTAACGCATTCATTCACGTTATATAGATGCATGTAATCATTTACTCATTCATTAAGGTCATTTAGAGAAAACCATTCAGTCTCTCATTAACATGTCACGTAAAGCGATAGAATCATTCACTCTCTCATTCAAATGTCCAACCATGAATTCTCTAAAACCATGAATTCTCTCATTTATGTCATATAGAGATATCAACCATTCTCCCATTCGTTTATATGTGGATCAGATACAAACAACCTTTCGGTCTTTAAGGGTTAGGGTTAGAGTGCAAGGGAGTGGAACTCCCGAGCAAAAATAAGCCACATTCATTCATTCATTCATTCATTCATTCATTCATTCATTCATTCATTCATTCATTCGTTTGTTCATTTGTTGAGCCCTGTAACAAAATAATAATCAGATTTTGTCCTGGGTATCACAGCCAAGAGTTTGACATTTTTTTAACATAAAAGAGCACAGAACATTTACATATTATTCATCCATTCATTCATTCATTCATTGTTTGTATACAGGGTTGCAGTGAGGTTGGGGCTTAACATGAAACGTCAGCTGTCAATCACAGGGACATTTCATGCACATCCAACGATTTTAGAGTCTCCGATGAGCCCGCCGAATGTTTTGGGACCACAGGAGAAGGATGAGGACCCTCTACCTGGAAGGGACCCGGTTAGGAGAATGTGGAGAGAACCAAGGCAGGAGAAGGTGCGATAATTGTCCTTCAACTAAGGGAATAGATTGGACTTTGCTGGGTTTGGTGCATCTACTAGGTGACGAAGACTCAGTGAAAGGACACTGATGATGTCGGGATGCCAGGAGCTGGAGAGGGAGGACAAATGTCCGCTTGTTGGTCGATTAGCCGGCGCCGCATGAGTCACGATGTTAGCGGACGGTGAAATGCTAACTTCTTCTGACTTTAATGGCTGTTGGCGAAACATCCCAGCGGGTGTTTTCACCTCCCGAAATGAACTTTCCGGCGGGAAGCAGGTGTCCATGTCGTCTTCCAGGGACGTGTTTATCCAACCGGGACCGGGAGCTTTTATGTAACCAGAGCTTCGCCTAAATGATGCCGGAAAAACATAAAATGCATTTTCCGGAGGCAGAAAAGAAGCCGTTGACCGATGAGGAACGGGGAAATAAAGTCAAGACAGCATCGACTCCGATGGTCATGCCACCTGGGAAGGGAGGAGAGAGTGACACCGGGCACAAAGGTTAAGTGATTCAAAGCGGCGAGATAGGGTTCCTATTCAGGCTGTCAATCGACCAATGGAAACGCTGAGAATGTCAGGGGTTGTGGTGAGTTCAAGGACCACTGACTGTGAAATGTACATTCCAACGTAGCACAGTAACTTCCTGCCCTGCCTGTGTTTACACTTTATCTTTATGTCTTACAGTTTATATTGTCATGTTTGTTCTCCCCTTATCTATCCCAGAACGTTTTTTTTTTGTCCTCCTCCTTTTCCTCCTCCTTACATACTCATTCTTCCCTTAATCCATTTCTGCCTCTCATTAATTGTTCCCCTTGTTTGATTCTGTTTATCTTATCTTATCTTATCTTATCTTATCTTATCTTATCTTATCTTATCTTATCTTATCTTATCTTATCTTATGGCATGGTACAGTATCATGTGGTATGGTATCTTCCCTTCTCTTCCCTTCCCTTCCCTTCCCTTCCCTTCCCTTCCCTTCCCTTCCCTTCCCTTCCCTTCTCTTCTCTTCTCTTCTCTTCTCTTCTCTTCTCTTCTCTTCTCTTCTCTTCTCTTCTCTTCTCTTCTCTTTTCTTACCATATGAGATTGGTACGGTATGCTATTGTAAGTCAACACATGATATGTCATGGTGTGGTAAGTAAAATATGGAAAGGTACAGTATCTTATCTTATCTACGCTTATCTTACAGCATGGTATGGTATGGTATGGTATGGTATGGTATGTTATGTTATGTTATGTTATGTTATGTTATGTTATGTTATGTTATGGTATAGTATGGTATGGTATGGTATGGTACGGTATGGTACGGTACGGTACGGTACGGTACGGTACGGTACGGTATGGTATGGTATCTTCGAGATGAACGCCAGCCTCAGGTCGATGATACTACAGGGAGAGATTAATCGATGACGGGCGTGTTGGGAACAGATGAGCTCTGAGGTAAAGGTTTATCAGATGGGGACACTTTGCTGGAGGAGATGAATGAAATTTCAAGCGGGATCTGTCACATCTGTCAGGAGGCGGTGGCCGTCAGAATCCATCCAGGCTGCTCTGCCGACAACCCCCGGGATGAAACGGGCACAAATCAAGCCGAGGCGTTATCGGATTCATCCAAGCAAAGTGATCCTCAATCCTGGACCAGCTGCTGTCACCGCGTTCCTTCATCTGTCAGATCCATGAGGCCGGGCAGACATCAACCAGCAGTGGCGATAGTGATGGTGAAGATGCTAATGGCTGCCTTGCATGGTGTCCTGTCTTGTTTGGATGTTGCCCCCACACAACGGAGGAGAAAGGGGGAACATAAGCACGCTGATCCTTAGAAATTATCCCTGGACAGATCAAAAACTACAAATATGGCACCACTTCCAGTCTTTGCCTTGAGTTGAGATGGAGGGGTTTGTTGTAGCAGATGCAAATATTAAGCTTGGTTTCCAACAGATCTATCTGTCAGAAACCAGACCAACATGGCTGCCAGGAACGAAGCATGGCTGTTTCCATGATGCCATTGGTGAAATACTTGGCTCTTGTGAGTTCTTGCTTCACTTCAGAAGGAGATGCTTTTCTGAAGCCTTGTCAGTTTGAAAAAGGGCAGGGGGTCAGGCACCAATTTAGAAGGACACTTGCCAAAAAATGGTGGATGCTGAGTCATCGAAGACTGAACTTTGTCCAATCAGGTCGTCTGTGGCAACTGGACATTGGAGGAACCAGGAGAGGTTCTAAGCAAGATGTTACCTTTGACGGAAATGGCGCCCCCTGTAGGACCCTTCTCTTGTTACCCTTGGTTCACTCCACCTCAAACCCCATGGAGGTCAGGGGTTCAGGTCCCGGACGAGGCCCGGGGACTCGCACCCTGAGAAAGTCGGTTCCAATAAGAAGATGACACCTTCAAGAAGACGAGGTGACGGAGGTAGTGATGGTGCTGGGAGGGGTTCGGATGAGCCAACTTCAAAATCAAGGGGTGGAAAGAGGGCGAGGGCGAAGACGGGGAAGAGCCTCGATGCTCCCGGAGGGTGTCAGGCCTCGTTACGGGTTGATCCGATGGAAAAAACCTGCAATGGGATGTTGACTGGGCCCCGTTCAGAAAAAGCAGAGGGAGGAAAAAACAACAAGAACGGAAACACTGACTGGCGCGGGTCTCTGCGGTGGAACGCCGTCGACAGGCTAACGGCCGCCGCCGGGTGGTGTCGCACCCGAAATGGTCGTCCGACAGGGTCAAGGGGGAGAAAAGTTCAAGGGGAAGTCAAAGGTTCATGAACGGATTAGCTTCCCCTCTTTGGGGGGGAGGTTGGTATCGCTAATAAGAAGCTAACATTGCTAACTGCTTCAAAATTTAGCCAAGTCACAACGTTTTCTCCAAAGCACGTATTTTTGGCGTTCATTCATTGTCTATAGAGCTTAGCACAATAACAGGGGACATTGGGCTGTCAATAGGCTGAGAGGCGGGGCTTAACTCGGACAGGTCAGCTGTCAATCACACAAGCTACATATTGAAATATCCAAGTATTCACCCTCTCATTTAGATGATTAACAGTCTTCAAAAAACCTACTGACAATTTTTGGACTGTCTGTTGGGAAGTGGGAAAAACTGGGGAGAACCCAGGAAGGAAAACCCGATGGGAACCCAGTAGGAGAACGTTGAGAACCCGACAAAGACAGACACCGGATTAGAAGCAAGTACCTTCTTGCCCTACATACTTACAGTATATACACTATACAGGAAGTCCTTGGTTTGCCATGTCCTCCACCTATGGCGTCTCACAGTTATGATGCAATTAATAAAATTTATTGAGAAAGTCTCATTCAACCATTCAGATGTATGCTTCTTGCAACATTAAAACAAATTTACTCGCTAGTCAGTACACCGTCATGCAGCGTATACAAGGGAGACGGCTTTGTTTACATTCGCCGGTTGTAAACATAGTTACTTCTATACTCCACCGTACGCCTGCTCCAACTCATGGTGAAAATCGTGTCGTAGGAACGGAATTCCAACGTAATCGCCATATTTCCACGCATCCTTCTAAAATAAGTCTCCATATTTAAAACAAACAAACAAACAAACATGACCTTCGAGCTTCCCGCCAGGACCGCCGTCCTCCATCTTTAACCACATTAAACTCACATCCAGGACGGAACGTCTCCTTGCTAATCCAATCAGGGGCCGCCGTGTGAGCCGGCGGGCCGCCTGGCTCCGCCCTGTCTCGCCTTCGCCGCCCTTCATCACTTCCCTCTTTCTTCTTTCACCTCACGAAGTTTTCTTTTCCCTTGCCGTGGAGACGCGGACATGCAATCGACCAAAAACAAATAAACAAAATAATCCTAACAAACAGGGATTAAAGTATCTGGTATCGGGGATTAAACTGTCTCCTGCCAGTGGTTTGAAGGTCCAAAACACCGTCATCTGAAACTCACAGAGACAATTATCGTTTTTTTTTCGTTCGTTTACCGAGTCTGTCGGTGTCACACTGCTGCGTTTTCTTGATTTACATGAAATTAGTGTTATTGTGAAAAGTTGCAAGTTGAACAGAGCAGATTATTTTAAGAGAATTCAGTTGGATGGTTTCAGTAACCTCACAAAATGATAATTAATCCCACAAAATAAAGGAGATTGATAAAATAAAATAGAATAAAATAAAATAAAATACAGTCAAATAAATTAGATTTAATTTAATTTGATTTAATTTAATTTAATTAGGAACCTCTCTGAAGAGAGGCCACACCTTTGGACCACTGGCTTCCCAGCTGCCCGGTCCGAAATTATTAAAGATTATTGGGTGATTTACCAAAAATAACTAATCCATTGTTTTCTGCTAGTTTGGAAAAATAAAATAATAATAAAATTGTTTCCCTGCAATCCCACGCCATCCTAGGCCATCTCTCGTCCAGTCCAACATCTGCCTTGTTGTGGGCGGGCCGAGTGCCTCGACGACGCTCCAGCTAGCGACAAGTTCAGGGGGAAAAAACACAAATCGAATAAATAAACAAAAAGCTGGGAACATCGGGATCATCTGTTTCTTCTTTAATTGGCCTCAATGGAAACTGTCACTTAGCAACAGACATCCCTGCCCTTCCTCCCAGGGAGGGCCAGGCCGTGGCAGCCTTACAGTAAACACTTAGGAGTTTTTCTTATTATAATTACCATTATTAGTACGATAATTATTATCATTATTTATATTTTATGCCGCCTTTCACTCCTCTTTCATTCATGCGCTCCAGCTTGATGCAATCTATTCGGCCCTGAGCCTTGTTTTTATCTCATTTTATGCAACTTGCTCTGAAAAAAAAAAAGAAGAAATTAATGAATAAATAATTTGACCTGTTTCATTGTTCCTTTGAACTTGATAAATTGATAATGTATTATTACTGTTAAGTGATTATAATAATTACAAAGTCATCAACAACCAATAATAGTACTACTAATAATAGTAATGATAATAACAAAGGTGATGATGACGATAATGATAATAATAATAATGATGATAACAAAAACACAAACATAAACATAATAATTACAATAATAATGATAGTCCATCACTAGCCGACATTTAGAGTGGCAGGGGATGCTTGAACCTATCCAAGCTGCCACAGCCATGAGAGGCGGGGCATAATAATAATAATAATAATAATAATAATAATAATAATAATAATAATAATAATGAAAATAATCTTATCCTGGAACCCCAAGCTTTCTAGCACCCCCCACCCCCCTCCAGCTCCCGACATAGCAAAGGATGGATCCAAAATTGCCAAATTGCCAGGGTCAAGTCTTTGAAGAGGCGAGCGGGGAAAGTTTAGAGCTTTTACGAAGGCTTCTTGTGTGTGTGTGTGTGTGTGTGTGTGTGTGTGTGAGAAAGAGAGAGTGTCTGTGACCTTTAACTCTGAGAGACGAAGCAGAAGTAAAAAAAAAACTTTTTAGCCTCACTAATTGTCACGGAGGCAGCAGAGCTGGATTTTTCCTAATTTTAGATGGGCTAACAGCCTCCCACACACACACGTTCACACACACAGACACACACACTGACATGAGCTTCCACAGATGTCATGGAAACGGCTGCCGTGAAAGTGGGCGGCTGTTTGACGGTGGAGTGGAGAAGCTTGGGCGGAGGAAGGAAAAACATCAAACAGATGTTTGATGCTAATATATATACAATATAGTAATATACTACATATTTTGTTACATAAACAACGACAGACCTTGACTGAGACCATTAGCCTTTTGGGATTTAGCCCCCTCGTTGTTAGAAATCACCGTCTCCCCATGTTTTCCTTGGTTCTCCTCAGGTTCTCCATCCTCCTCCTGTTATCCAAAAACAGTCATTAGCATTATTGAAGGCTAATTCCGGTGAATGTCTCTATTTGTGGATCTTTTGACTGACAGATGAACCTCTAAAATGACAGGTGGAGCTGTGATTGACAGGTGACCATTTAAGGTATAAAGACTGTCTCCGGCCTAAATATGCGCTGGTTAAAGATACCTGTGAAAGGGTAAGCGGTGCTGAGAATGAATGAAATAATGAATAAATAAATGACCTTTTTTCCTCATAGGCGATGAAGTAAAATCTGCTGCTTGAAACTTTGGAAAGTAATGAGCTGATGTAAAACACAGAGGGCGTGTGGGGGATTAATTTTTTTATTTCTGCCTTGGATTCAGTCGTCTTCATCCTACGCACCTGTCGGAGAGGTGAAAGAAATTAATGATGGGGGGAAATTAAATCTGAACCGATCCAGAACCGATGACCAAACCTGTTATTGAAATTAAAAAAAAATCCAAAACTTCTGAACGGAAACATCCTGTTTGGAAACAGGAAGTGATTTCTTCTCAGACGTTTTCACCTGTGGAACTTTGTCTCTCCTCCAGGTCACCTTTGCCGCAGCGCTGGCGTGATGTGTTAGATTTCACCAGTCGCGGCCCAGAAGGTCGTCAAAGGTCATCGGAGCAGGTCTGCGGTCACGTTTGGAGCTACTGCCACTGCTGATATTTGGAGCAAACTCCATCACAGGGGTTGGTCAAACGTGGTTTTCGGGATGTAGATGACATCAGGATTATGTAAATTAGAAATTATGAGAAAATAACAAACAAACAAATAAATAAATAATATAAATTCATATATAGAACCATTCACGGATATGGGCGATATATATATAATTTGCTAATTTGTTATTTGGCCTGATCTAAAAAATTTTTTTTTTCACCTTCCACTTCCTGTTTTTTGGACCAAACCATTGCGGTGCCATCGATGGGGACCGAATGATTTAAGACGGATGGAACTTAGATTCGGATCAGTTTGCCAATCGGGTAAAAGGAAAAGGAGATGGAGCATACCATCGGGTACAAAACAACCCCCCCCAAAGTTTGACTGATATTCCTGAGGTTCCTAGAAAATAACAGCGGGGCTTCAGATACTCAGTCCACTCTTTAATATCAAATGGCTTTGGCAACATGATTCCCCAGTAGACCCCGCCCCCGCCCCCGCCCCCCCCCCGCTGCGAAAATAGTCCCGTTCCGTGGCGTGGGGGCGCCCCAGGGTCACAGCCGTGTCCTGGCTCAGTTCAGGCATCCCGTCAGTTCCACGCTTTCTTTACGAAAACAGTTTTAAGACTGCAGAGTCTTTGTCCTGGAGTCCCTCCTGGGGGCAGGGGGGCGTCCACAGACCTGCGAAGGCATCGGTGGCGGCGGCGGCGAGCCGGGGCGTGACCAGGGCGTGACCGGGGACGGGCGGTTGGTCACAAGCACGACTCCAGTGACTCTATTTCAGTGTGCAGTGACTTTTTCTCCTGCTCTGTGTGGTTCCCATTGTGGAGGACGGAATACCTGTGGGGACGACAGACAGAAGACGGGGTCAGTTATGAAGACAAGTGCCGTCGGTATCTCCGCTTTGCGATTGGACGATCAGGCGCTCCTTCACTCTGGTCGGTTACCGGCTGCTGTTGATGTAGCTAAAAAAAGCAGCTGGGGTCATTTGTTGAAATGTAATGGTGTTTTTTCCGCCATTAGTTTTCTCGGGCTAAAGAAGACGACAGCAAGAGCGAACGTCAACCTCAAGTTGAGTTTTAGTTGTAAAAAAAGGAGTTTATTGAATTACAGCATTTGGTGTTGATACCGTCATACTGATGTCAGGTCAGCTGTCAATCATCAGGGTCAGCTGTCAATCATCCAATCATACACTCTCTAATTAACACCTCAACTGATGATTTACTGCATTGATGTAAGACACACTCGGACCCCCGTCTGACACCTACTTGACCTCATATGACCCCAGTCTGCCCCACTCTGACCCTATGTTTCAATTTTTGTTATCAATCCTGTTATCAATCCCTTGTTATCATCAAGACTTACATCAACGATAATTACAATAATTATCATGATAATAATACTGATACCGTTATAATGATATTATTAATAATTCATCAATTTGAAGAAAATCTCTTTTGATTGAATGAAATAAAACAAGTCATTGTTGAATAAATAAAGAATAAACTGCATCGAATTTTATGAAACAAATGAGAACAATGACATTAACTATGTCAAAAAATAGATAAATAAATAAACCGCTTCACGGAATAAATTAGTTTGACAGGAAAATTCATTATTCTAACTCAAAACAGGTCAAATGAATTTATTTTGAATTATAAAGTCCTCAAAGGAGGTCAGTCTGCATTGTTTTTTGTGGTTGCTATAACAACCAGAAATCCTGGCACAGCGTGTGTGTGTGCACGTGCACGCGCACAGTACAGATGCATCGCCGGGGGCTGAAATTGTTACAAACTGTTTACACAAACACCCGACAAACAGCTCTTCCTGCTGCCAAACTGGCCGTGAAATTTACCTTATAGCCCCGAAGGAGCGTTGGATTCCCAGCAGAGAGAGAGAACATTGCTTGCGTGTGTGTGTGTGTGTGTTGGTGAGTGCATGCATGTGTGTGTGTGTGTGTGTGTGTGTGTGTGTGTGTGACACATGCTATGCTTTTTTACAAGCCAGTGTAAATAAGCTGTAGAGGAGGTGTTCTTTTACCTGACCTAGCAATGTTCACAAAAAAACACGATGGATGCTCGGGGAAAAGCCGACGGTCCAACAACAGATACTGTGATTGGCTGTCTCATAGTCAGGCGTCTTTATCTAGAAATGCTGGATGAAATCAAAACTGTGTGTTTGTGTGTGTGTGTGTGTGTGTGTGTGTGTGTGTGTGTGTGCGTGTGTAAGTGTGCGCATACTATGCAAGTCTCAAATTGCTCAAGAGTCAACTTTTAGTGAAATCAATGAATTTGGCAAAAATAAGCCTCCAAAATGACTCGTCGAACGCATCATTTTTACCTAGAACTCATATTTTATATCTTTAAAAATGTAAGAAATGAGAAAAAATATACATAGTCTAACACAAAACCCAAAATCTGAAAAAAGAATTGAATCTGAATCTGACCTTGAATAAACACTACAAGAAAAATGTTGAAACAAACATGCTGTTCAGCTAATTCCGACTTATCTGATCAGATGATCAATACTTGAGATCATCTGGCGCGTGAGTCTTCCAGCTATAGCCAGAAATCTTCACTGAGCATAATCCTAATCCACTGAATTGGCACTGGGGTGATAAATAATCACGGTCTAAATTACAGTTGGGAGGGAATGAGTTGATTCCAAACATCACCTAGGGCTTGGGTGTGTTTTTCCTAGGATGGAGTGGGAATTGATCCCTGTTTACAGCTCGGGGTTGTTGTTTTAGTTTTTTTTTTTTTTTTTTTTTTTGTGCTGTTACAGCCGAATGGAGATCTGTTTAATGAGTCTGGGGACAGAGGGCCTGGATCGCGCTCAGACAAAACATTTCTTCATGCTCCAGACGGTGATGTGGCAAACACCCCTCACACACACACACCGACACACACACACGCATATTGGTCGAGTGCTTCATAGTAACATAGAAATGACCCCAAATGACCCCATAGAGAACAATATGGTCAACTAGCAAACAGCTAGTTAATTGGACATTTGACACACGCACAAACACTCACACACAGGCACACACACTATACATGCAAACAGAGGCGAGTCCCAGAGACATTAGCGTAGTTACTTTCAACAAGGAGAGGATTAACTAACGCAAACAAGAACCCAGAGCGCTAATGATGATTATAAGCATTGCTAGTGGGGTATTGCTAGCATAGCATTAGCAATGCTTTTGTAGCTTTGTGGCATTAGCATTGTGTTGATAGTGTACTGCAGTGTACCGCAGCTCGTAGTGTCGCAATAATAATAAATATGATTAAAAAAAATAAATAAATAAATAATAATGATAATAGTGATAATGATAATAATAATAACACAAGCAGTATTAACGGTATTAACAAAACAACAACAACAATCATAATGATGATGATGATGATGACAATAATAACAATAATAATAATAAAATTACAACATTGTTTGAATTATCGTATGACTTATACTACTACTACCACTAATAATAATAATAATAATAATAATAATAATGAACACAATACTAATACCAATACTGACAATATGTTAATAATATACTACTAATACAACTATTACTACATTATTAACATAAAAACTAAAAAGAAAAAATCTTGAATGACTAATATGCTTCACATCCCAGCAATCCCTCCTTCTCCTCCTCTTCATCCCCCCCGTAGAGTGACTGATAACCCACTCATCTCTCCCTTCCTATAATCACACACTAGTTCTCTCCGTGTCACCACTTCTCCTTCATCTCCATCTGATGACGGTCCGGCTCAGAGGAACAATAATCGTCCCAATCAACACGAGTCCTCTTCCTCCTCACCCCCCCGCCATTTCCTTTTCCCCAAAATTTTCATCCTGACAACGGAGGGCACCATCATTATCGTTGGCCAGCACGACGGGAGGGGTCGAAACTCACTGATGAAGGACGGGGGGGGGGAGGAGGATGAGGAGGCAAGCTGAGATGTGAGAGAAAGAAATGATCCGCGAGAGTTTGAATGAAAATGAGATAAAAAACAAATCAATGAAAAGGGGAACATGTAATGTCATCGACCGTGCCCTTCCAACTACTGGCCCCTTGAGGCGTGTTATGGGCCCTGCAGGCAGACAAATTGGCTTTTAAATGAGCCTAAATGTTTCCATGTTTTGCAAATATGGCGGCTTCGGCTGGGTTGTCGTGGCAACACCCCGGTTGACTCGGTAGGGAACCGGGACGCTTCCAGGACTGTGCAAGAAGTACCTTCACCCCGGAAATGCCTAGATAATGGACTCAGCTTTCTGGGAAACTAATCTGCTGACGCGTGTGAGTGTGTGTGTGTGTGTGTCTGTGTATGTGTGTGTGTGTGTGTGCATGGCCGCCTCCATTACCTCTTGAGGAGGTAAAAGAGGTGAATGAGGGGAACAGACCGCAGCCCCAGAGGACTGAGAGGACGGGTCACCTGCTGGAGAAGCAAAATGCAGGAAATAAAAAAAAAAAAAAGACCGACGACGCAACGGTAAAGGCATACAAGCTCATTTAATGACGATGTGGGGGCCGAGCGTTGGAGGAAAAAGGAAAGAAGACTTGAAAAAAACAAATGAAGTTAATTTGATTAATTAATTCACAAATTATTTGTCCTTTATAAACCCCCATGGGGAAATTAGTTGTCTGTGATCAACCATGAGCAGTAGCCTGCCAGGGGAGCAGTTAGAGGATCGGCATCTTGCTCGACGACACTTCGACACACTAGGAGGAGCCGGGAATCAGTGTTCAGTTCCGAAGATGCCGCCCGACAAGCATTCATTCGCTCATTTCCGTGCCATTTGGACGCATAAAACCTTTTACACTGTTATTCACGCATCTGTTCAAAGCAGGGCAGGGGTGGGCAAACTTTTTGGCTCAGGGACCGCATGGACCACAAGATACGATATATGTAAAAAAAAAAAACAAAAAAAAAAAACGCAGTTGTTAACAGTAAATATCGGACTCATCCGACATTTGTCTGAACATTTGTCTGAGCTCGGTATTGAAGGCTCAGATGTTTGTTTGCATTTCAAGAACAAACCATTTCTTCCCTAGTAGCTTCACGTCCAGCTCATTCATGTGTGTTGGTATGTCCACAGTAAAGGCTAAATCACAAAGCTAATCTGTGTCTTCCAGCTCAGGAAAATTCTCAAGCGTTCTCAAGTAGCTCCGAAAATGAAATAATCTCGTGTTTGAGCTCCAATCATTCAACCAAGTATGAATTCTGTACCGATTTTTTGCGGGCTGGATTAAAAACAGCAACGAGCCAGATATGGCCCGCGGACCGTAGTTTGCCCACCCCTGAAGAAGGGTCTCCAGTCGACCTCCTGTGTGTTTTTGGGCTGTGTGAGGAACCCAGCGGAACCCCATGCAGACCCAGGAACAGGGGAATCCGACCATTGGCCTTCTCGCTGTGAGGCCGTGGAGTGAAGGGGGTTTCAAAGAAATAAATGAAACATCTGACAGACAGAATGAGGACTCCCAAACTTGAAAAAAAAAAAGTTGCGAGACTGCTGACGCCCACGGAACGAGAACCTCGGCCTCCATGGGATTAGATGTCAGGGTTGGGGGGGGGGGGGGGGGGGGCAACACCCCCACACCATCGTCCTCGGTGAGGGCCGGGGGCCCGTCAGGAAGCATTAAGGCGAGGCGGCAGATTATCAGCCGGGGCCGATAACAAAAAAAAAAAAAAAGAATGTGACTGCAATTTCCTCCGTGAAGGAGGACCATGAACGCCTCGTCATTCCACACACGCACACATATACATATAAAGCGGAACGACGTAAGAAATTGAAGTTTGGTTTAATATATATATATAGTAAATGTGATTAGAAGGGCCTGACTGAAATCCCCACGGCAACGGAGTGACAGGCGGGATTAGGCGGCTATTCCGCTGTACCGGGGGTCTGACTCGGCATTCCTATGAGTGGCGGTGACTCATAAACCCCTCAGTGTCGCCTCCACTGGCGGAAAATGGAACTGGGTCTCATGTTCGCTCAACCGCTCCTTGGGTTTGTTACGCTTTCTCACCACGATTTGTCAATAAACAACTAAACGCCAGTGAAGAAGACAACCAGGAAGAGATGCGTCGGACCGTTGTCGGATTTGTTTCCCGATGGACCGCGCCATTTCAACCCGCTGTTGCTAATCGTTTTGCTACTTCCTGGTTCCCATGATGCACTTCGGTCCAGACCGGCCCCATCAAACCGACCGGCGTTCGATCGGAAACCGACCGAGACCCGTCATTTCAGGCTCCGGAGTCCATTTTAGCGCTCACTTGACTGTACCATCATGGAAAGATTTGGGGGCGTCAAGCCTCACAAACAGTGCTTGTGTAAATCCAAATCTAGATCATTCACTGAATCACTTCAGAAAGAAAATAATAATAATGACCTCTTCTTGACAAATCCTTAATCTGGTAAAGAAGCCAGAGATTATGGGTGTTCAAGACCTGGACAAACTGTTAATTTGCATTTTTAATCGCATCAGAAACAGATTATCCGATCACTGAATCCCAACATTTTTTTCCACCCTTATGCCATTGTGGTAAAAGTCAGCCACTTCCTGTCTCTGCAAAAATGGAGATTAGAAGCCCCTGCCTGTATCACTTCACACGTCGGATTATCGTAATCCCACTAATCCAGGTGTGGATCGCAGATGGAGGTGGACGTTGTCCCGTGGCTGAGGAACAGTAACACCTGTCCGCAAAGAGCCCCCGACAAGTCCAAGTTTCCGGTAACCACAGCGACGGGAGTGCAACTCGAGCGGGACGGCTGGCGTAACCATGGCGACACAAATCCACATCGACCATGCCAAGGGGCGTCCCATAAAAGTGAATAAGAGGCCTTTCAGGAACTATAAAATTGTATGAACCCCGCGGTTTATTTAATTTTTTTGGCAGAGTTTTGCGGTAACCATGGCAACAGAAGCTCCAAAAGTTCCGAAAGCTCAGACTTCCCGTTAAAATTAACGTCGAATGGACGCGACGATGACGCAACTGGCGCGGGTCGGATCGGCTGACGGGGGCGGGGAGGCGGGGCTTCACCCAGATGGGTCACTTGTCAATCACTGGGGGGGACACCTGTCAATCAAGGGGCCACTATTTGCACCTATGGAACATTTTTCGAGAAGACAACGGGGCTTCGGATAAAAAAAGTGCAACGTTACCATGGAAACGCTTATGACATCATTTGGGCTTGGGTGTCTTCGCTCAACTGGGAAAGACGTTGCAGCTACGCACACCTACACCCATGTCTTTACTGAATGAAAGCTGTCCACACCTTGACGTTGTGTGTGTGTGTGTGTGTATGTGTGTGTGTGTGTCAGACACATTTCACAAACATGGAACATGGTACCATGGGTGAGTTGATGACTCACATAGAGTGGGCTTGGCATTTATTTATTTATGCATGTGTGTGTGTTTGCGAATAATATATTATATCGTACTGAGAACACACCTATCTATCAGGAAGAGATCTGAAGATACAACTATGAAAACCGAGTGTGGATACTTTCAGGTGTGTGTGTGTGTACATGAGTGTGTGTGTTTGTGTGTGTACACTGCATAGGACAAGGAAGCAGGCAGGCGACACGCTCCTAAAGATAGTCGTGGAATGGACTGTAAATTCAGGTGTTTGTGTGTGTGTGTGTGTGTGTGTGTGTGTGTGTGTGTGTGTGTGTGAGTCGAGATCAGCATACAACTGCATCTCAGTAGATCAGAGGTTTGATTATTTCTGGATGACTGAGGCCCGCAACGCACCATTCCTCACCTAATTGCTTTCATGACCGGAATGGGTAGAAATCCTCTCCTTGTGTGCGCTTGTACGTGTACACGCGCGCTCGTGCGTATGTGCGTCTGACTTTCAGGACCAATTTGAGTGGTCGACCTTCTGAGGAGAGTGTCGGGCCCGACTGAGTGAAGTTCTCGGGGAAGGAGTCGCCGCAGATCAGAGGGCTGATTATTTCTGGCTGACTGGCGCCCATCACTCCTCGCCTAATTGCTTTCATGACTGGAAATCCCAATGGCGCGCGCACGTGTGTGTGTGTGTGTGTGTGTATGTGTTTACGCCTACGTGTTCCTTTTAGGGACAGCGACCCCGAGGACCCCGGGGAAGTCCGTCCGCTCCCCGTTTCCGGTTCAAAGTCTTGGTATCATTTTGTGGTACTCCATCGGTTTTACTGCATTTACTGCTTCCTGTTAAGTCTGGTCGCACAGAAGTACTTTGAATCGACGATCTACTTCAAATATTTGTGAAAAATATTTAGCAAGATAACACAGGTTGGGTTATTTGAAGGTGCATAATGACATTAGCATTGTACACAAGGTTTTAAAATTCAATTACATTTGATTAAATTCGATTAAATTCAATCTAATTCGATTAAATTCAATTAATTGGATGAAAGTGGAACAAACACAGTAAAATGAAATAAAGTGGAATAAAATTGAAAAAAGAAAATTAAATGTAATGAAACAAAAAAAAATGTAATAAGATAAACACAAGGAGATAATGGATAAAGATGGCAAGGAAACCGTACAATTTGCAGGATTAAATTATAGTGGTCATGCCCTTACGAAAATAATATGCGCCAAAATGTCGATGTTGGTGACGATAAATGTTGGTGAACAAGACGTTTCCCTCCAAAAAAGTAACGTGAAATGGATTAATCTGTTCTGGTGCTTCAAAAATAAAAGCTGTATTTATCTATTTGTAGTCGCTCTATGCCTAGTATAGCCTGGAAAACTTATATTCTTTTAATAACATTATCTGTGAATTAGATTACATTAGGTTAGAATCAATAAGATTAGATTAGATCAAATCTGATTGGATTTGACTGGATTATATTAGATCAGATAAAATTAGATCATATCAGATTAGACTGGATCGAATTACATTAGATTACATTAAATTACATTAGAATGGATTAGATTAGGATGAGAAAAAAATCAGATAAAATTAGATTAGAGTAAAATATGATTAGATTAGATCAGATAAAATCAAAAATTAGATTAGACTGGGTTAGTTTACATTAGATTAAAGTAGATAATTATTGCATAAGATGACATTATTACACAATATATTACATTATATTATATTAGATTATATTATATTAGATTAGATTGGATTGGATTAAATACATTTCAATTAAATTCTTGGGATTGGGATTAGAACAGATCAGAAAAAATTAGATTACATTGAGCTATATTAGAGTCGATTGACATCTATCAATTCCACAAATGGTGTTGGAGCTGTAAAGCGTAATAGTAAACGTGATGAAAGAACCAGAAACTATAACAATAATAATTAATAATGAATAAATAAATTACAAATAAATAAGAGCAGACAGCATCGCATTATATTTGACATTATAAACAGAATTCGGATATGATTATAAAAGAAATTGCTGGGAGGATATGGGAGGTGATGTGTGTCCGGAGCTTTGATTTTGGCAGTCCGGACCTGAAAGGAGTCCAAGAAGGAACTGATGTGAACGGCAAATCCCCGGAATTGCTCATTCTTTAAAAATGAAATACAATGGAGTTGTGAAAGGCTGCCGGGGGGGTCGAGGGACGGGGGGCAGGGGGGGTCGACCGGCTGCTACACGTCGATAATGGTTTCCCGTCTCGTGCATAAAGCTGCGCCCGGCGTGTACGCAGAGAGAAAATAAAAGAGCCAAAGAGCTTCAGAAGTCACTAAAAATACACGCAGAGGGAAATTATTAGGTTATGAAGCGATGAGAAACGTGTTTTGGAGGAATGAAAGAGTAAACGACCTAATGCGCAAAAGTTGTTTGTGTCCGAAACAGTGTTTTTCCCCCCCGGGTGGAAACACATTTTCCCCCAAAAATGGAAAAAAAGGGAGTAGAACCTCGTTTTTTTCACAAAGCTGCCGTTCGGGATGAATGAGATCTTCTTGATGGACAAGCACGGTGAAGATACTGCATTGCAATACCTCAAACAAGCACTGTAAGTATCTGTTTCCATGTGGACTTTTTAACACAAATATCTGGATTTTTATCTTTTTTTTTTTCTTTTTAAATCTGGCTACTATATATCTGAGTCAGACTTTTATTTTGAAAATATGCACTTCCTATCATCCAGGCGAGGGAAGAAAAAAATGTCATTGGGGACAATTCCAGCAGCTGGAGGCGGGGCTTAGACTGGATGGGGCACCTGTCAATCAAAGGGTCAACTGTCAATCACCTGCGAGTGTTTGGGTATTCAGATTACTTGCCTCCTCTGGCCACACCTGCTCAGAATCTGTAATTTGTAATTTATTTCTGGCCGTCATCAACCAGTCAGCAACCCAACCCCGGTGCCAGGGATTATATCACCAGCGATCTAATCCAGGATTGGACTCTGGATTAGCCGCGTTAGCAGAAATGAGCGACTCCATTCAGAGGCAGCGACCTCTTTAGATGTGTTTGTTTTGTATTGATAGCAAGATTATTCTCCTGAACACACACACACACACACACACACACACACACACACACACACACACATACACACACACACACACACACACATTCAAACATCTAAACACACCAGATAAGAGTTACAAATATCCCTCCATCCCAGCAGGGAGCCTGCAATTCATTCACTCTCTCTCTTCTTCCTCCATCTCCTCCTCTTTTTCCTCTCTTTCCTTTCCTCCCCCTCTTCCCCCGTCCTCTATCTCGTTCTCTCGTTCTCTCTCTCTCCCTTTTCCTCCTTCTCACCATCTCTCACTCTCTCCCTCCCCCTCTCTCTTCCTCCTCCATCACTCCCTTCACACTATCTCTTCCTTTCCCTTCCTGATATTTTCACCTAGAAAGCAGAGGAATTATCAGCTCATGAACAGTATGTGTGTGTGTGTGTGTGTGAGATCTAGCCCATGTTCAGAAAGCACAAAAAAAAAATGTCAAACTACTTTGACACGACCCGACGTGACACTCGTTATCTGCCGCTTCGCGCCCGCCCAGCACGCCGCCGGTGTCTCCCCCGGCAACACACACATCGCTCGGTTTCAACTTCACAAGTCACCTGGACGGAGCCACCACGCACATTCCCACAATACCGCTCCGCACTGCCGCTGCCCCGTGAAAACCAAATTAAACTTGACAAACTCCGTGTGACACGAGGAGGGTTGCCATGACAACAGAGTCAGAGGTCAGCGTCTGATCAAACAGGGAGCTCAGAGTAACCGGTTGATATTTTCTTTCTCTCAAATGTTGTGTTTTCCGACAAGAGGCGATTCTCCCATTGCTGCTGCAGGTTCCTGAACGGTGAATATCGCATTTCCACCTGCATGGGGAAAATGCAGAACCAGCTGATAGGTCACGTGACCTCAGTCACATGACCCCGATTACGTAACCCCGACGACGGGTACGTTGGAAGTCATTCACCGGCGAACGAACTTCTCGGTTTGTGTTTTTTTGTTTTGTTTTTGCGTGTCAAAGACATCACCTTGTACCCTTGCAGAAGGTGTGCGATAGATGGATCGGCGGGAAAACGTGATTGCCATCGTCATGACGATGCGGAAGGTCGCAGTGAAACAAAGGCCACGAAATAACAAAACAATGTATCCGAGGAACCGTTAAAAAAGGGTTGGACTTTAAAAGGATAAAAGGGATTTTGCTGAACGCAGAGGATAAAAATAGATTCTGTTTAAGGCCACAAACCCCCCCCCCCACACACACACACACACACACTTGTTTGCCTGGGAATCAAGAGATTAGCTCCACCAAGACGTCTTCCAGATTTCGGCAGCAGCTGTGAGACGCTGGCTTTGTTTACGTTGAGATCGGCCATGTTTCATGTGTGCAGATGTTCGCCACATGCGTCCCGCCATGTTTACGCTGACCGCCGCGTTTCATCCGGGCCGGCCGACTCACCCTGTCACAGATGGGGGGGCAACAATGGCGATGGCGACGGCGGCGGCGGCGGCCCACACAGAGAGTGGATCCCTCCCGCCGCTCGTTTGTTTGTTGTGGTTCCATGCAGCAGGTGGAAACAGGAAGTAAATGGAGCACAAAGAGGCCGGTCATGTGTGTGTGTGTGTGTGTATGTGTGTGTGTGTGTGTGTGTGTAAGCGTGTGGGGGGGGGTTGCAGGTCGGATCTGTGGTAGAACTGTGAAATATCGTCACCTCACGAGAAGGTTCCAGACTCTAAGCAAGTTCTGGGTGGAACCGTCATGTTCCTAACGTTCTCCTGCCTGGTTTCGTTCAGCGGATTCATCGAAGACTCCAGATTTTTGGCAGACGCGAACGAGAGCCAAACAGTTTGGTATCTCTTTATATAGCCCTTTGATTGACAGCTGGGATTGGCTCCACACCACGTTACGGATTAGTAATCCAATGAATGAATGATTTTTTTTTTTGAGATTTTAGATTTTGCACGTCGAAAAACAATCTCTTCCTCAGATCAGCAACCATCGACTGAGGAGGTCAAAACGAAGAAGAGGACCGCGTGCACACAAACACACACACACACGCACACACACACACATGCAATCATGACTGCTGAGTCAGAAGATGAGCGGCGGCCGTGGAAAACGGCTTCCTGTGCGGTGGTCAACTGTCAGCAGGCGGCAGTACCATTTAAAGAGCTATGATGCCATTAAATCACTTATAGCTCTGAAAATGGCGCTGCGTCCTGCAGCAAGGGGTCGGCCGGCTGGAGGGATCCGTGCACGTGCATGTGCACAAGTACACGCATGTACTCATTCATACACACACACTCACACACGCACACGCACGGTCTGTCACCTTCGTGGAGGTCCTGTAAGAAAGGCTTGGATCCAGGTCTGGAAGAAACCAAGTCCAGAGCTCGGTGGGGGGGTTGAAAAACAAACAAAACAAACATCTGACAAAATTACCGCAGACGACAGATTTGCAAACATTTATGCCGTGCACAGTTCTGTTCAGGAAGTCAACTTCCTATCAGAACCAGAACCTCCTAATGACCGTATGTCTCTATATCGCATATAATGAATGAATGAGTGAATGCTTGTATGTCTCCATGTGAATGGCTACATACCTCTTTGTGGCCTTTGAACGAATAAGTGAATGATTATATTTCTTTATATAAAGTGTGAATGGTTGTATGTCTCCGTATGATATGTGAGTGAGAGGATGAAAGGTCATATGTCTGTTTATCGCGATATTATCAGTGAATGAATGAGTGAATGGTTAATGGAGTTAATGAGAGAGTGAATGATTATATGTCTACATGTTGTGTAAATGAGATAGTGAATAGTTGTGAGTCCTATATGGCAGGTGAATGAATGAGTGAATGGCTTTAAGTCTCTACAAAATTACTAAATGTATGGAATAAATGTGATTGAATGATAAACGGTCCAGAGTTAAAACCCTGTCCTTCCAATGAAGGAATGAATGAATGAATAAATGAATGAATGAATGAATGTTAAAGCAACCTGCGTGAAATTGGCAGAGTAAATATATATATTTATACGTATATGATGTGTGTGTGTGTGTATGTGTGTGTATATATGTATATATGTATATATATATATATATATATATATATATATATATTTCTATAAAATGTGTGTGTGTATATAAATCCTGGTTTTACTGACTCGAGTGAAGAAACTAAAAGCCCAGGCTTTTTTATTGGTTGTTTTACAGTCTCGTTTTAAAGACCGTGTGTGTGTGTAGGCATGCGTACGTGTGTGTGCGCTACATTTTTCTGTCAAGAGCACTTTGGGACTTCGACCAACTTTGCTCTCAGCGTTTGGGTCGGACCGGGTGAAGGTTATTCCATGCGGCGGTCGGTTCTCAGGTTGACGTACCAGGTTCCCGTCAGGTTCTCTGACGTGGAACGTTCTATCAGCAAGCAGAGGAGGTAGAACATTTGTGGTAGAACCCCAGATAACAGAGAGGTGTGAAAAAGGCTAAGTAGAAGCTTAGAGACTCACCGTTGAGACCGTTATTGTGAAGATTGAAAGAACAACCCGATGAAAGCTCACTGGAGACTCAGTTATGCAATGGCATCACTCATGTAGTGACAGCTGAGCAACGACAACCCTAGCTGGCAAACTGTTAGCTTAGCATCAACCCTGAAGATAATCAACACCTGACGTCCCGTTCGGGCAATCAACAGAGCAGTGAATTAGCAGAAGCAAATTTTGCGACAATTAGCAAATGATTATGTCATTCAAAACACAAATGTTGCAAGCAGTCGCTTTTGGGGGGGGTTGAAGATGGGTTAAAATGGCTGCTACGTTGTTGAACAGCCTGGAGCTATTGCTAAGCAAGCTAAAACTTAGCAGGCAAACTATAAGCATTTTCCATAAAAATCGCTATATGTGACACCTATCCTGGAAAAATAGGGAAAAAAATTAAATATAAGAAATGATCAAAAAGTGCAAGTATTATCACAGGTAATATCAAATTCATTTTCTTACTCAAGTATTTTTAAATAGGCATATTTACTTATGATGATAATTTCATTGACTTAGTAATTTGACGTATTTTATATAACGTACTATATAATTTGACGTACTTTATATAACAGCCATAAAAAATATTAAATAAATTATCCATTATTATAATTAATGAAATAACTTACGTGTGTGTATGTAATATCTCTGACCAGCAAGTTTCGATGAACAAAAAGACTGAACTGAAGAAAAAAAAACAATGCTTTGTTTTATACACGCACATACACAAACACACACACACACACACACACACACACACACACACACTCACGCATGCATGCACACATACGCACGCATGCATGCATGAGAGCGCCTGAACACTGACAGAATGATGAATTAGGAAAACAAGTAAACAGGAAAGATATAGTAGCAACACTTGTAAGGAGCAAGTACACTCACATACGCACTTGTGCACATGTGCACACACACAGACACACACACACACTCACACACACACTGCTGCTTCAGGGGTATCATCATCTCAGATTTCCTTCTGACGTTCCTCATCAGCGGCCTGATTGATTAAAAGAGCATGAGTGTCCTTCAGACGCACACACCACACACACACACACACACACACACGAGCACAATGCACGCACACACACACACACACACACGCACGTGTCGGGATATACTGCCCCACATGGAGCTGTAAGATACATCGCTCGATGCTTTTTTTGTATTTTATTGTTTTTAAGGTCCCCCTAGCTTAAGCTTAATGCCGTTGACCTTTGACCTCCGCCCCGCCTGTCCTCTGCTGGGCTTTTCACCATAAACATGAGCGTGTGTGTCCATCTGTGTGTGTATGTATGTGTCTATATTTAAATGTGTTTGTGTGTTTTTGTTTGTATGTTCACGTGGTTGCGTGAGTGTGTGTCTCTGAATGTGTTCTGTGTGTGTTAGAGTCAGTGTGTGTGTGCCTGTCCTCGTGCATATATGTGTGTCTCTCTGTGTTTGTGTGTCTTGATGAGTGTGTGTTCATCTGTGTGAGTGTGTACCTATTTGTGTCCACACATTCTCAATGTGTGTGTGAGTGTATCTGCACCTGCATATGTGTGGGTTTGTGTGTACATGGGAGTACCTATATGCGTGAACCTGCATGTGTGTGTGCGTGTGTGTACCATTTATGTGTCTGTATGTTTGTGTTTATGCGTGAGTACTATTGTTTGTATGCTCATGTCTGTGGTTGTGTGAATATAAATCCACCTGTCTGCTTGTGTGTGTGTGTGTGTGTTTCGATCTGAATGTCTGTGTGTGTGTGTGTCTGCATGAGTGTCATTATGAGTCTGTGTATGTGTGTATTTGTTCTGCATGCATGTATTTGCATGTGTGTCTGTATGCATGTGAGTGTTCTGTGAGTGTGTGTACACGCATGCATGTTTGTGTGTGTATATGGTTGGGTGTGTGAGGATATGTATGTATCTGTCAGTGTCACTTTGTGTGCGTCTGTGTGTGTGTTGGTCTGCGTGTGTGTGTGTCTGTCTGGATGTGTGTGCATTTTTGTGAGTGTGTATGTGTGTCCATCATTGTGCATTTGTTTTCTTCTGTGTGTGTGTGTGTATGTTACTGTATGTGTGTGTGTTTTAGTGTTTTCCTCTGTGTGTGCATGTCTATATGTGTGTGTGAGGATACATGCACATGTACCTCTGTGCATGTGTTTGTGCACGTGTGTTTGTCAGTGTGTGTTTGTGTCGTCTTCTGAGTGTGTCTATAAGTGTGAGTGTGTCTGCATAAATGTGTGTGTGCAACTGCATGTGTGTGTTTGTGTTTTCTTCTGTGTGTACCTGCATGTGTGTCTATGTGTGTGTGAGTATGCGTGCACTTGTTCATCAGCATGTGTGTGTATGTGTGTGTGTGCACCTGATTGTGTGTCCAACAGTATGTTTGTGTTTCCTTCTGTGTGTGTGTGTGTGTGTGTGTGTGTGGACATATTTGTCGGTATGTGTGTACCCGTGTGTATGTGTTTGTGTGTGTGCGAGTATGCGTGCGCATGTGCGTGGTTGTGAGTGTGTGTGTATGTATATACCTGTGTGTGTTTCTGTCAGTGTGTGCGGGAGTACGTGTGTACATGTTTGTCAGTATGTGTGTGCGCATGTGTTTGTGTGTCCAGCAGTTAGTTTGTGTTACCTTTTGTGTGTGTGCATGTATGTAATTGCGAGTGTGTCTGTCTGTGTGTGTGCAAGTTTGCATGTACATATTTGTCACTATGTGTGTGTGGGTGTATGTTTGTGCGTGTGTGTGTGAGAGAGAGTATGCTTGTACATGTTCGTCAGTGTGAGTGTGTGTTTGCATGTGTTTGTGTGTCCAGCAGTGTGGTTGTGTTTCTATCTCTGCGTGAGTGTATTTCTGAATCTGTACTGACACATCTTTCCATCAGTGTGTGTTTGTGTTTTCTTCTGGGTACCTGCATGTTCGCGTGCATGCATGCCTGTGTGTGTGTGTGTGTGTGTGTGTGTGTGTGAGTGAAAGAGTATGTGTGTTCATGTTCGTCAGTGTGAGTGTGTGTGCGCATCTGTGTGTGTGCGAGTATGCGTGTAGATATTTGTCCTCATATGTGTGTGTGTGTGCATATGATTGCGCGTGTGTGTGTGAGAGTATGCGTGTACATGTTCGTCAGTGTGAGTGTGTGTTTGCATGTGTTTGTGTGTCCAGCAGTGTGGTTGTGTTTCCTTCTCTATGTGTGCATGTATTTCTGAATCTGTACTTACACATCTTTCCATCAGTGTGTGTTTGTGTTTTCTTCTAGGTACCTGTATGTTTGCGCACATGCACGCCTATGCGTGTGTGTGTGTGTGTGTGTGTGTGTGTGTGTGTGTGCGCACCATCCTGCAGACTCACTTGCAGGAGCCTGCACTCAGACAGGCACTGGCCTGGTGTTGCAGAACCAAAGCAGCAGCTTGGAGGCAGAGGAGCAGCCGCTGGAGGGACGGAGGGAAGAGGAGGAGGAGGAGGAGGAGGGGAAAAAACACGGGGAGGAAGGAGAGGTCGACGGTGACGGAATGGAAAAAAAGAAAGGGATGTAGAAGAAGAAGAAAAGAGATGAGAGACGAGGAAGAGTGAAATGAGGCGGGAGGAAGAAAATCGAAGAGGCGATAAAAAACAAATAGAGCAGAAGTGGAGGAACGATGCGGGAGACAATGAGGAGGAGGAGAGGAAAGGAGGGAAGGAGGCGAGGAAGGAAGGAAGGAGGAGTATGGGAAAAGAGGGAAGGTGAATGAAGGAAAGGGAGGAGGAGATAAGGCCAAGAAAGGAAGGAAGGGAGGGAAGGAAGGAGGAGAAAAAGGGAAAAGAATGTTAGTATGCCTTCAGACAAGACAGGAATTCTGAAACGTGTGTGTGTGTGTGTGTTTGTGCGTGTGTGTGTGTGTGTTTAGTCATTCAGACTTCTGTTTGGCTTATTAGCCCCAGAGGTGAAGCCATTATCACCTCTGCGACGGCGTCCTCCTGAGAGTGTGTGTGTATATGTGTGTGTGTGTGTTTATGTATGTGAATGTTTTCAGTCAAAGCTAATATTGTCAGCTGGAGAGCCTCTGTCCTGGACCCGCTGGGAGTGGCAACATTTCCACACACACACACACACACACACACACACACACACACACACACAGACACACACACACACACACACACACACACACACACACACACCCCGCCACGCGGGAATTGGTTTGTTCCCCCTCATCATCGGCCTGCCTCACCTCCAGCTCCCATGGGAGGGGGTGAGAAATTGTCTGAAAATGTGAAAAATGTATCATAAAAAAGATTCCCACATTAATGAATACAAGAAAAAAAACAACCGTAAATAATATGTATACACAATTTTTATAATTTTTGTTTTTTAAAACAGTGTGAGGAAAATTGCCCTACTGACTGAAATTTTAAAAAGAAAACTAAATAATACACACAAACAAAAAAAAATTAAACAAATCTGGTTGTATGTCTATATGAGGCCCCGTGATTGGCTGCTAACCTTACTGCAAAATGAGCATTGTAGAGAATGATTGGATGAATGAATGAAAACTAACTTAATCAAACATTAGACGGCAGGAATTCACTTAATATCTGGGTGATCAAAAATGGACCGAATGTTAAAAAACAAAAATGCAATCTTAAATTACAAAATCAATGTGAGATTCAGAAAAAAAAATAATGCTTTGAAAGTCAAATGGATGAACCTGAATGAACACCTTGTGTTTTTCCAAAGTTTGACTGCCGAAGGGGCTCCGACTTAAATCATCCCCGCCGCTGCGAGGATGAGGAGGAAGAATCCGATGAAAACACAACATTATCGGATTAAACCTGGCTTTGTTTGTGTTTTCTCCAACAACCCGGAGGAGGGGTTAGGGGTCATGAAATGCAATCGGGTGCCTGAGTGTGTGTGTGTGTGTGTGTGTGTGTGTGTGTATGGGGGGGAGGGGCAGCTTGAATGTACCTTTTTTAATGATGACTTTTATGGTGGCAATTTTGAATAATTTCTCGCAATATTTTGCTAATTTTGCCTCCACAATCACTATCATTATTGATTTTATCAATCAAAAGTAGCTATTTTAACTGTTACTTCAAAATAAAAGAATGAGATTCCAGCCAAAAAGTAACATTCCATGACATCAGTACGTTTATTTAACCCAGAAATGAATCAATACATTTTGTATTTATAGCTGATTTCCCTCATGATTATACTCATTATTGATTATTGATGTTAATGTAAAATATAAGCCTACCATTTGGACCAAAAACCTTCTTTTCAAAATATTTACTTTTATTTAACTTTGAGATGGATCAATATGTTTTCTATATTGTTTTTTGCGTGATTTCTTCATGATCACTATCATTATTGATCATAAATGTCAATCAATTGTATCTACTAATTGTTACTTCAAAATAAGAACAATCATTTCCGTCCAAAAAGCAACATTTCGTAACGTCTGTATGTTTATGTCCCTTTTTAAGTGAATTAATGCATATTTTTGCACTCATTTTTATTTTTGGCTGATTCCCTCTTTATTATTATTATTATTGATTATAGATGTAAATCAAATGCTTCTATTTTAACTGTTACTTCAAAATAAGAGCATGTCATTTGGACCAAAAACTACTGTATGTTTCATAATATCTGCACATTTATTTCACTTTGAAATGAATGAATACGTTTTGTATTTATTTTTATTTTTGGCTGATTATACAGGACTGTCTCAGAAAATTTGAATATTGTGATAAAGTTCTTTATCCTCTGTAATGCAATTAATAACACAAAAATTACTTTTTCATGATATTCTCATATTTTGAGATAGGATTTTTGAGTTTTCTTAAGATGTAAGTCATAATCAGCAATATTAAAATATTAAAAGGCTTGCAATATTTCAGTTGATCTGTAATGAATCCAGAATATATGACATTTTTGTTTTTGTAATTGCATTACAGAAGATGAAGAACTTTATCACAATATTCAAATTTTCTGAGACAGCCCTGTAGATTACTGATTATAGATACCTTCTATTTAAACTATTACTTTAAAATAAGAGCATGCCATTTGGACCAATGCCTATTTTTCATAATGTAGGTGACATTTTTGTTTTTGTAATTGCATTACAGAAGATGAAGAACTTTATCACAATATTCAAATTTTCTGAGACAGCCCTGTAGATTACTGATTATAGATACCTTCTATTTAAACTATTACTTTAAAATAAGAGCATGCCATTTGGACCAATGCCTATTTTTCATAATGTAGGTGGATTTATTTAACTTTGAAATGAATAAATACATTTTGCCACGGATGCCTTCAGCTCCCGCCGCCTTCAGCCCCCGTCACTCCCCCACCGCGCGGCGACAGGAGCGTCCGATGCTGGAAGTGGCGCTCTGACCTACTTGGAGGGAGTCGGCGTTGTTTTTCGCCGCGGGTTCGATGTCCAAATAAAGAAACGGAGAGCAAAACAAACAGGGGGGAATCCTGGGTTTTTTTGCACGCCTTCGCTCGCCACCTGGGCTCCGGCTCAGGGACCTGAGTAGGGGGATGGTACTTCTGAAGTTTTCTTTCATTTATTTCATTTATTTATTTATTCTTATAGTTTTGCCCGGAGGTCAAACTGTGGAAGTGCAGCACTTCACAGCTGCCAATCAAAGAAGGGATAAAACTGGACCCGCCTCCTCGGAAGCTAGCTTGTTGGACGATGTCGTCCCGTCCCGTTGTTTTCGTGACCCTTTTCTAGACCGACGTTTGCTCCACGGCAAAGAAACACGGTTGCCACGGAAACACATTGACAACACATTAACGCAGTTCGCTTCATGTTTCTCAGGCCCGTTGCAATATTCCAAAGTTTTGAACTGTGAGACAATTTAGCGCTTGAGCTACCCCCCCCCCCCCCCCCCCCCCCCCCACCCAACACACACACACACACACGCAGCGGAAGGCTTCGATTATAATGGATTCCAACCGCTAACCCCCTTCGTCTCCGGCTCCCGCGGCTTATGGAGGGCGACCTCGACCTTCTCCGCCGTGACAAAGGCTCACGGAAAAATGAACCGCTTTTCCATCGTTCATCTCCGCCACAGATAACGGCGCGCCGGTCCGGGTGGGGGTCGGAAGACGCGCGAAGGAGCGGGTGAAGTAAGAGGGGCTGAGGATAAACATTCACGTTCAGCAATGTCGTGCTCTTATCAGCGACAAACACGTGTTCTATGTTTAGAAACATGGCGGGGTCAGGAGAGGAATAAACCGCAGCCTCCGAGCCGAGAGCGACGGGCGGGGTTGTGAATGGGCGGGGTTCTGAGGAGGGGGAATAATCTCCAGCTCGCTTGGAAATAAATCACCCTTATCGAGCTGCGACGTTGAGACCCCGCTTCTTGTCTGCTCTTCTTATTTCATTGTTCGCCGAGTGCCTACGGTGATGATTCGGCGGGGAACTGGGCGTCGGGGCTAAGAGTTGGGGGAGATGAGTGCTGTGACGAGGCGAGGGAAGGTGGTTTGGGTCATGTGGCAAAGAAAGCAAAAGGGAACCGTCACTTTATGGGTAAAGATTCATGATGTCGCATTTGGACCCCTTTTTATTGAAGTTACAAGAGTTTCCAGATGGTTTGGTTGGTGGTTCAGACCCCACCTTAGCATTTAAATAAAAGACTGCAATTAGTCATTGATTAACTCCACAGGGTGGCGCTAGCATTCCTGAACCCGACCTGGTGTTCAAACTGGAGTCGTCAAAACACGATAGCATGGTGGTGATGATGAAGGGTTTTGCGCGTTCTGTTGCGTTGGAGAACTCGAGTTTGGACCCAAAAGCTGAAGTCCTTTGAGCCGTGCAGAAGCTGTTTCCATGACTCATAGTCCATGGAACTGGTAGGTGTAGGTGGGTGGGGCAAGATTGTTGGACTCTCCTTTGGGCCAATCGCTGGCCTGTAAGGCTGAGAATGCACCTCTGGTTGGATCACCTCCCGTCAATAAACACCAGAGAAGAAGATAATGAGGAAGAGAACCATTGGTCTGTTGGCCACAACCAGGAAGTGAAAACCACTCCCCAGCGTATTCAAAGAGTGAACGCGTCAACCATGCCATTAGAACCCACTCTTTGGCACCTTCTGCCCTCAAACCAACCGCACCAGAGTTCGATAGGAAGCCAACCAAGATCAATCTTTATCTGTCCGAGTGCTAACTACCAACCCCGCTGGATTGTACCATCACAGAAAGAAGTGGAGTTCCATTCAAGGTGACCAAACAGCGCTAGTGTGGACGCGACCAAGCAAAGCTTGAATTTTTTCCCAAGAAATCAAAATGGACATTGTGGTTGGATAAACCAGACTGGAAAATTGTAGGTGAGATTCTTGTCGATGGTCGTGTGTGAAGTTCTAGAACTAGACTAGAACTGGAACGGTACTAGAACGGTACTACACCGTCAACCCAATCCCCAATGACATCCCCTCAGAGCGTCGACTTTGGCTCAACCCAAGAGTCGAATGACAGCGAGCACTTACTTGAGCACGTGCGTGGAGCCGTTGATCTGCGTGGCCGTGCAGGGGGCGCCGGAGCCCAGGATGGACGGCCGGCGGTACCTCCTCCTCCCGCAGCACAGGATGATGAGGAAGGCACGGCGGAAGGACTTGTTGAGGAAGGCGTAGAGGATGGGGTTGAGCATGGAGTTGATGTAGCCGAGCCACAGGCAGGCGGCCCACAGCTCTTCTGGCACTGAGTAGTCTATGAACGGGTCCACCACATTGGTGATGAAGAACGGCGCCCAGCAGAGGCAGAAGCACCCCATAATGATGCACAGTGTCTTCGCCGCCTTCGTTTCCGTCCGCATGCGGTGATTCCGCTGGTGGTCGGCGGAGTCCGCAGGGGCGCCGGCGCCGACCCCGGAGGTGGCCCCGCCCGCCCGCTGCAGCATGCTGATCTGCAGGGCGTGCGCCCGGGCCGTGATGTAGATCCTCTGGTAGGCCAGCACCATGAGGACCAGGGGGATGTAGAAGGCCACCACCGAGCAGGTGAGGGCATAGGGTTTATTGACCATGAAGACGCAGGAAGTGGAGTTGCTGCCTTCGTTGTAGCGTCTCGCCTCGATCTGGTAAACAAACAGAGCTACTTTTATCCACCTGCTTAAGCCCTGATATTGACTACAATCATGTTGCATGGCAACCACATGAACCGGTTCCCCTCAATCTGTCCGAAAACATCCGGTCGAATTCAGTGTCACAAGCCAACCTGGCACTAATTACGCTACAAGACTGGCCAATGCTACTGCAAACCCTGGAGGTTTCATTCACTGCAAAAGACAAAAGAAAGCGTTTTGTCGCCTGGCTCTTTTCCTAGCGGTTGTGCGGCACCCGTGCAAACTTCAATACTTTAATTGGTTCCTTACCCACCGCAGAGAATTGTCCAGGAATTTGTGAACCAAAGGTGACCTGCACCAATGCTATGCAGTATTCTTCCTGATTTTAAGGCATTGGGCAAAAAAATTGACCAAAAAGATCCCAGATTTCGATTGGCCTCGTGCAAAGCTGCGGTTTACCAAAACTACCGTGATTCAAACACAGTGAAAAGCAAACAAATCTCCAGGAAGAAGCCCAAGTGGCTCATCTCCAGTTTAAGGGAACTCATCTGGGTTCCTGCCAGTTTCCAACGAAGAGCAACGATTTGTCCCTTACGTTCTGCACCCAACCCAAGGAGCAAGAGACAACTATCAAACTGTTTAGATGAGGAAGAGCGGCCGAGGCGCTAAACCCCCGCTCCGCTTGCCGCCCCTCTAAACTTTGAAATATTTGCCTGCGAGCACTTCGGATTGTGACTTATCGTCACGCGCTTTGTTTAGAACCCGCTCGCAAACAGGAATGCAAGCACATCAGGTTGGGGTTTACGCCAGGATTGTGAAGAGGTCTTGGCCCGGAGGGCGAATTCCCTTTTTTTTTTCTGGGCCGGTTGTCTTAACAGTGGGAATGTCTGACCCACTGATGGGGTAATGAGAAATTTTAAAATCTTTAAAACCCGATGGGTTGTTTTAATGATTCTCCACCACTGACGAGATTTTCCGCACTTGAGGAACCGGGAAGGGATGCCGTTCTTGTTTTGTTGGGGAAATAAACTGAAAAACATTTACGCAACAAGTATAATTGGAGAGTCAACGGAGAAGCCGTGGGAATGTTGAACTCAATCCAGAAATCAAAGTACTGGGAGATCTCACAGAACATTAACTTATACTTTCATATGTACTACTGAGCAGGAGGGGATGCTTTCGGAAAGTAGGTTCTTTGTCGTTTATATTACATCTATTCAGGATCCGGTGAATAAAACTATGAATACAAACATATGTTTCCAATAAAAACTGTATATGGGGGGGCCTCGATTTTTTTGGAACTGTAATAGTGTACCGTTGGGATGTGACCACTAGGGGCGTGCTGAACAGTCTTTTTCGTTAATTGGTTTTCAGAATAAAAAGTCATTCTGGCGAACTAGCTTAGCATCAAATGTCATAGAAAACAAATGTACTTCATTGGCCGGTATCTATGATGCTATCAGGTCCAGCACACAAGACCAAGCAAGCCATTTGATGCTAACATGGAAAGCAAGCCATTTTCTGTGATTGATAGCTGGCTAGCATCCACTGCATTGGCATCTTAGCAAGTGAGGACGGCTGGTGAATCTCGAAATTATTAGGTGTTAATGTTCTGCAGTGAACTGAACTGTCTGCTAGTGATGTCAACGAAAAATCCACCCAGTCCAACGAAACTCTAGGTTGCAGTTGGGGAACGTTAAGAGGTGTTGTACCTGCTGCTGGCGCGGCCGTGTTCGTGCAGAAAGTTTTGCCAGCAGTTTTTTTTTTTTGGAGGCCAGAAATGACGATGAGGTGTTGGGAATATTCAAGAGCGCTAATTGGACCCGCAGAGAGGAGCTGCCACCTCACACTGCTGGAAACCTGTGGGTTGGTGTGTGTGTGTGTTGCCAAAAATGAGCCACTTGGTCCTGATGTTGACAGCTGGTTCAAAGGTAACTTGGCGTTCAGACAAAGGCAGACAGGGGCGAGTGAGGTTCGTGATGACTGAGGAGTCTCTCTCTCTCTCTCTCCTCCTTTACCCTGCTGTCAAACTTGCCCTTCCCCCCGCCTTCTCTTCCACCTTCTTTTTTTTTTTTTTCCAGATTTGATTTTTCTAATGTCCTTTCAGGTTAAAAAAAACAAACATAAAAATAAGACCAACCAGACAAAAAGTGTTCAAAGAGTGTCCAATTGTACAGCCCTTTTGTTTGCTAGTAGCCCAGACGATAGGCTGACCCTTGCGGGCGAGTTTGAAATCCTCCAATCAGAGAAGTTGCTTTTCGTCCAAGGTACGGCACATTAGTTATCATGAATTGTTCACGCTTATTTGTTTATTTTTTAATGATCTATCTGTTTATTTGTTACTTATTTGATGTTTTTAAATGTATTTAGTGGAAAATGGCTAATTTCCCGCACCCAAAAATGTAATAAATATTTATAACATGGTTTGATATTGCAGGGTGATCAATAATAGTTAAACCTTCCCATCGGTGTGGATAACGAGACGCCGCTTCAGCAGAATCTGACGGAATTAGAGTCCATTTGTGTTCTCAACCCTCCCGGGCTGTAACCTTAAAAAAAAAAAAAAAAAAAAAAAAGAAAACCATATCATAAATCTAACTTACAGCCTTGTCTCTGATGCAGGTCAAACCAAAGACATGTACACTGCAATTTCTCTACTTATCAATTTTTTCAAATACAAGAGTTCAGTGGGAAAAAAAAATCAAGCCTTGTTTAGGCTGTATGATCTTGGAAAAAAAGACTCAATAAAAAAAAAAAAAAAGTTAAAAGTAATGTTTGAATGAATCGTTACAATTAAATAGATGTTTCTAACTATTAACATCGTTAAATTACAATTACCTTAAGGAACATATTAAGGCTTATTCTCACCATCTTCAGAGAAGAAAAAGGCCACATTTAACACTAGCATATATTAGCACTAGCATAAGACGTGGAGCACAACAAGCTCCTTTTGCACAAAACATCTCCGGGTGATTGACATTCTGTCACATCTCAAGGAGATCCATAGCCTCTTTGAATAAGGGAAGCCGCCCAATTGGAGATAAAGCCCATGAGGAGAAGGATATTTTTTACCTAAAAGCACCAGAAGGTACAATATACCCGCATAGAGATAAATAGTAACTTTTGGACAATTACCGAAATTTCACGACTATAAGGCGCACATAAAAGTCTTAGCTTTTCTTCAAAGTGTGCAGTGCGCCCTATAGCGCAGTGCCCCCTGTGTGTGTGTTGTTGTTATAAGACGAACGTAGTAGAGAACACCATTAGAGCGCTAAAGGGGGAAGTGTCGGCGTTGATTGTTTATAAAAGAACGGGTATGTGCGTTATGCAGAACATCGTTGTTTCAACAACACTGACAACATGGCTGTCAGACACAACCAGCCCAGCCACATCACCAACACGGACGAGGTGCCGCTCACTTTGGACATCCCACACTGTGGAGAAGAAGGGGACCAGCACGGTACTGATACGCACAACAGGGTACGAGAAGTCCTCTAGGAGACCACAGTTTCTCTAAGAGTGGAAGGCAACGCTGGGCGAGTTACGCCACAATTTGCGAATGGATTGTAGATGCTTGGCTAACGTGTCTGCCGGCACTGTTGTTGGAGCTTTCGCAAAAGCCGGCATCCTTTCCGAGGAGCCGCGCGGCACGGAAAGTGACTAACAGTAAAGAAAGTGAACCTGGCATGTTGGATGGAGATTAAGCGCAGCTGATAAAATCAGAAACGGAGGATGAGGACTTCCATAGGTTTAATTGATGATGATTACCGGTGAAAAAATGTGAATACCAAACTCAGTTTAGCTCCTGCTCTATCTTTAATTACACACACTTGTATGTTTGTGTGTGTGTGTTCTTGTGTAAGGTGGACGTAGTAGAGGACACCATGAGAACGTTAAAGAGGGAAGTGTGGGTGTGGATTGTATATAAAACGCGTGCCCTATAATCAGGTGCGCCTTATGTGTGTGTTATATACAGTAATGGCACACATAACTGAGACTGCGCCTTTTAATACGGTGCGCCTTATGGTCGTGAAAATACGGTAGTTTCAAGATTACAGATTGAAACACTGTCTGTTGCCAGAGCAGCACATTTTTGTTTTTTTCTACTACTATTGGTGAAAGAGCTGCTCCATAAATCATAAGCTCCACTGCGAAGGAGGCGATGCTGGCAATGAAAGTCAGGCATTCGCTAATTCCACTGAATGAACCAAGGAGAGCCCGATGGAGGCGGAACGATGGACGCTCTCCGGACTTGTCGACGTCTCCTGGCGTGATTCACGTTATGAACCATCTGGAGGAGATCTAGAGCCTCCTCAAAGTCTCCTCAAAATGATACAGACAGATGGACTCCATTGCATTCTCGTGGCTGGTACATTTGACCCGGATGGCTTAAAGTGTTGGTTGTACTGTGAAACCTGGCGGTCTCAGAGTAAATACATACATTTTTTTTCTATTTCTTACAAATGCAATCGTCCTGATTCTCCTGGATGCCAACCCTCCCACCCTGAGCAATCTTTATTTACATTTTAAGATCATGACCGCCAAAGCTCCTTCCCTTGTTTTATCACTCTGCATCCACAAGGAGACTCACGGAAAAAAATAAACGAAAAATTTGACCTTGTTTGCGGCCTCGTTGACGACATTCCCATCATGTAAACAAGCTCCTCCAGGATTTGAATCTGTTGCTCACAAAGATCTTGCTTGGCTTGCCCCCCCTCCCCCGACCACATTGGACTCTCTAAAACCCTTACCTTGTAGCTCCGCCCCTTCTCCTAACCACCGCCGTACTCACCACGTCATCGATGCCGATGCTGTTCCACCCCTGCATGATGGGCAGGAAGGAAATGAAGGTGGGGATGACCCAACACCCGCCAATCATCAGGGCCACACGCATCGGCGTCATCTTGTTCCTGTAGACCAGTGGCTGGCAGCAGATGGCATAGTACCTGTGGGATGAGAGCGCCGTCAGCCAATCACTGAATACCGCCGGCGGTACCGGTATCACCGCGAGATTGTTCCACGTAGAGCTGTGATACCACCATTTCTCCGAATACACGTTTGGCAAACAATCGCGGTCGTTTGGGGTACAACATCGTCTTGGCTACAAATATGTTACCTTGATGATCCAAAAAGGACACTTTGTAGGCGTAGGACTTGGTGTAAAACCAAGGGCTGATTTTCCTGAGGAACGGATACAGTGTATCGTAGCCCCCCCCCTCTACTCCAAAACAACTTTGTCATGTCCTCACATGGGGACAGAAGTTCAGAAAAGACTTTCCGTTCATATTTGAAGTACATTTAACGTGTTTTGTTGGTTTTTCCAAGAATACCGGAGACTCTAATTGGGCTTCTTTACATGGTAGACTAGCTCCTCCATAAAGCTGTCCATAAAGAAACAGTCGAACAATTAAAATTCTTTCTCCTACTCCGTCCTCAAGCCTCACTGACCTCCATCTCCCTCCCACCCAACACTCCGGCCCTTCCTCTGATGCTGTTTTCAAGATGACCCTAATTCCCGTTCTTGTCCATAATCCCCCCGGACAACTCCCTCTTTAATTTGCACCTGTTTATTACTTTCTGAAACCCGTCACCTTTTTGGGGATTACTCTTAAAGCACCGCCGCCGCCCCCCACCCATCCCCACCTCCACTCCCTTGGGTCGGCAGCCAATCACTGCTCGCCATTGCCTCGTTGGAGGGAATGGGGTTTATCTGGTTGCCCTGCCGCATCTCGTTGGCATTTTCATGGAGATAGGAAGGCGGGACACCTTTATAAAAAAGATAAAAAAAAAAAAAAGACTTGTTGGTCCAAAGAGCTGTGATGCTTTCAGGTGCCAATATGACATTTAGAAAGATCATTTATTTAAAAAGGTTTTTCTCATTGTGGGTGGGGTCAAAGGTTTTGATGACACTATGACCTTTGACAAGGACTCCAGTTTTTATTTTGAAATTAAAGGTATTAATCATTTGTTTACCCCTGTTGCCAACCTGTCGGCCGTATTGGTTTGTACTCTTTGGCAGGGTCACAAAGTACAGTGACCAGTGCAGGAAGGGTTGGTGGGGGTTGGCCAACATGTGATGCTGTACACATGGAAACATGTCTGGAATCAGAAATGGAATCATCGCACGTGCACAAGAACATGTGCACTATGAACCTTTGAGCATCATTCGAGGCGTCCTTATGAGAGTGCTTTCTTACTGCCTTCCTAATTGGCCAATCACAAACGCCGCCCAGCAGCACATGCTGTTCGTATACCCTCAGGACCTCTCACGCTCTTCCAATTCCAAGAATCTTGTATTTGACCTTTGACCTTTTGGATCCTACCATTGTCTGCCCTGATTTTTCTGGATTTGCCCTTCTGATCTACGACCGCTGAGTTTTCCACCTGACCTGTGCCGAGACCCAGGCGTCCATCTTTGACAACATGACCTTTCTTTGCGTTGACTTGAGACCGATTGGTGCACATCGTCTGGGAATCGTTCCGGACTGCCGTTGGCGATCACACATGGCGGGCAAATTCAAAACTATCGCCCCATCGCACACACACACACACCACCATCCTGATCGTCTTTGTGGCAACATTTTGATCATAATCCAGTTTATCCGCTCGATAGTGGTCGCCACTACCGCGATCCAGTCTCATTACACATTAACAGGACCTGGCATTTAACAGCACAAGAAACAAGAGTGTGTATATATGTGTTCATAAGTGTGTGTGTGTGTGTGTGTGTGTGTGTGTGTGTGTGTGTGTGTGTGTGTGTGTGTTTGTGTGTGTGCGCTTGTTCTGTGAGCATTGTGGCATTCAGAAAGGTCAAGAGACCCATTTTCTATTTGAATTCCCAAAATAGCAGTTTTGAAAGGCTACTGATTGATTCTTAAAGTGTGGACCTGAAAGAGTGTGTGTGTGTGTGTGTGTGTGTGTCGGTGCATATGGCTCAAGTGTGCACGCCATCCCTGCACACACACAGACACCCTTGTTACTTTCCAACTCCAACATATCAAAACTTCCAAGTGCCTTGTTTTAGTAGAACAATGTCACGCCAAAGGTCAAAGTTCAAACAGAGCCGCAACCCACTTTCTATAAGCTGGAATCTTGGTTTCCAAGGGAACGTGTGATGGAGAGGATAACATGATGTTAAATCATAATGAGCAATTTCTATTACTAATACTCTTACTACTACTGTTGTTACTTGTATTACTACTAAATATAGTAGTAATATTAAAACTAAATATAAATAAAGATAATAAACTAAATAAAATTAATAACAATTATGATGATTATCAATAATAAAACTAAAATTGGTAAGAAAAAATGAATAAACAAACATAATTAACCAAAAACAATAATAATAATGATTTATATAGTTATAATGATAATAATATAAACTTTAAATAAAAAATATAGATAAAATAATAAACATAATAAAATAATAATATTAGGAAGCACCTACATACTCAAAATAATATATCATATTATATCATATCATATAGTAAACAAAGAAAGATAAATAGACAAGTAAATACACATAATTAAATAAACAATAATAATAACAATAGCAATAATAATAATTTGTTTATTTATCATAATGATAATGTCACTAGAAATAAATAAATGAACACAATAAACTAAATAAAAAAATCATTTATAAGAAAAATAAATAAATAAATAAATAAAAATAAACGTATTTGACTATAATGAAAATGAATACGTAATTATTTATAAATAAAACCGATGTATTCAAGAATTGACGAGTGATCGGGTAATCGAATGGCTGACCCCTCCCACCCCCTAAAGTGCCTCCTCCATGCAACTCTTGGTGGCAGCGGCTCTTTGTGCGGCTGCTTCCCCTTCGCCTCCTCTTTGTGCTTCTGTCGTGAATTCACTTCCTGGTTTTCCTTTCAGGCAGGAACTGAATGGCACGCTTCTCTCCGGCAGATGTTCTCTTCTTCTATCTTCTACGATCTTCTCTCTTGTTCTCCTTTCTTTTCCTCTCTCTGTTTTCTTAACCCCCCTTCCTCCACTTTTTCCTGTCCTCAAGTTTTAGCGGCATAGAATAGAAGCAGAGGCACACAGATGCCTTTTTTTTCCATATAATATAATATATTATCCAAATATTTTTGTGTTTGTTTCTTTTTTGCATGATTATTTACGCAATCTTGCTATTCAATAATTTATTAGTATTATTTAAAATCTTATATTTTAAAGATATTTATTTATCTATTGATTTTATTTGTGCTGTAGTTGTTAGTCTGTTTATGGATGAATTTGACAGTTTATTTGTATGTACGAGTTATGTCTTTTGTTATACATTTATTTTATATATCCTAGTATTTCTTTGCTTGGTGGATTATCTATTAATTAATTTCTTCAATCATTCATTTATAGATTTTTGTGCTTTTTTGCTTGTTTGTTTATGATTTCCTTTATTTGTTTAGATTTATTTTATTTATGTGTTGATTTGTATTTATCGAACATATTTGTGTGATGGAATTATTTGCTTGTTTATCCATCATTTATTTTTTGATTTATATTTTAAATTTTTATATTCATCCATTCATTATGTTCATTGTGATGATGAACATACATTTATTATAAGATAAGTAACTTAAAGGATGATTTGAGAATAAAAATCCGCCATTGTGAAGATTCAACCGATGGATGTGGTATCTTTGAACTACCCTGGGAGGGTTAACGGATTAGCGATCACCGCCTAGAGAGGTTGCCTTTCGTCATCGCTGTCTCGCCGTTGCCCTGGCAACCACTGACTCATCCCATATCTTCCCCAGTTTTTTAGATGACCGTTTCTATAACAGAGGGCCTGCCAGCCGGGCAGCAGAGGCTCCTCACCCCGATGATGGCGACCTCGTAAGGGACGAGGGGACCGACATTGTACAGTGCTTCTGGTTACCATAGCAACCCTGGATTTAACCCCCTCCCCACAACAAAAAAAAACAAAGGTCCAGTAGGAATGTTGGATTGTGTTCAAAAACAAAAAAGCAATCCCCGTTTTTGGACAGGCGTAGTACCGCTTTTGGAAATGAGGATGATGTCTCCGCGGAAAAGTTCGGCATAGCCATGGCAACGAAAATCACATCCACCCAGACCAAAGAGGCAACCGTCACCAAAAAATGTGTGATAAACACTCCTGCGGGGTTGTTGCCATGGAGACATACTGTCAATCGAATAAAAATCTACCTATCATGATTTTGAATTTTTTTGGGTAAATCCCTGTCAGGCAACACACACACACACACCTGTCCAGGGCGATGCAGCACAGGTGTAGAATGGAGGCCGTGGTCAGGAGGACGTCCAGCGAGGTCCGGACCAGACAGAAGGTCTGGCCATAGATCCAATGCTGGTGGACCAACTCGATGGCGCCGAAGGGCATCACCAGCACCGAGACCAGCAGGTCGGCGAACGCAAGTGACACGATGAAGTAGTTGGTCTTGATTTTCCTGGATCGGGGGTGAAAATCACGGAGGAGATTAGGGAGATATTTAAGAGTATCGTCAGCAAACGTGGGTTAGAACAAAGGAACAACGTCAACCAACACACAACTGTGTGTGTGTGTGTGTGTGTGTGTGTGTGTGTGTGTGCGGTTGCTCTTCACACACACTCCTCCTGACACGCTGACAGCAGCGAAGGCCGTCTGGAAGCTTGTGCTTGTGCCACGATTACTGACGAAGGGTCGGCAGCCAGTGAGTCACCTCCCGCTGCAGAGGTGTGTGTGTGTATGTGTGTGTGTGTGTGTGTGTGTGTGTGTGTGTGTGCGAGCGTGCGTGTGTGTGTCTCAAATACCTCTAATCTTGTCTGGCAGCTCTTTCCTTTTTCCAAGCAGGACCAGCTAGTTCTCTCCAGCCAATATTGTGCATATTTAGTTATTGTCAATTTAACAGCAAATAACAAATAAAAAAATCATAATAATAATTGTTATTGTTATAATTAGTACTACTACTAATAATAGTAATAATATTAGTAGTAAAAATATTAAAATAAATATTAATAAAATGTTGTTGTCTTTTTTGTGCATAATTTATCACACTATTAATACTTTAATATTATATTCACAGGTATTCTTTTATATGTGAAAATATTAGTGTGTGTGTGTGCATGTGCGCAAGTGTGTTTTTATGCGTATGTGTCTGAAATGCCTCTCTAATCTCTATAACTCTCCTATTATTATTATTATTAACATTATATTCATGATTATTTATATTGTTGTTATAAAAATAATTATAATTATTATATTTTTCTTTGATTACCTACAAACACAATAACAATAATAAAGGTTAACCATAATATTAATCTTTAATTTGTCTGTCTGTCCATCCATTCATTCGTCCATCTATCCGTCACCCATCGATTCATCTATCCATCTTTCCAACCATCGAGACATCTATTGATCTATATATCCATCCTTCTGCCTGAATATTAGGAATATCTATCTATCTATCTATAGATTGATTGATATCTATCAATCGGCTACTGGAAAGACTGGACCTCTGCGTTCCGTAGAGAACTTTAAGCCGCTTGTGCCTGAGAACAGGTACATGTCCAGGATCAGATGACATTTTGCAAACTTACATTGCTTTTTTTTGTTTTTTTTTTCCTTCCGTGAGTCTGTCTTGTGCACACCCACGTGTGTGTGTGTGTGTGTGTGTGTGTGTGTGTGTGTGTGTGTGTGTGTGTGTGTGTGTGTATCCCGAAGGTAAAGGCTGACAATGAGGCGGGAAGAAACAAAATGGCGTGTCATGATTTACTCCTCGGGGAGATGAGATGTGAAAGTGGTGACTTTGTCACTGTCTTACACACACACACACACACACACACACACACACACACACACACACACACACACACAAACACACACTAACACACACACACTTAAAGATATCATGGCTTATTATTCCAACATACACAAATTAACTTCATGAAATTGGTGTCAAATTAACAAGAAATATATTTATTTTCTAAAAGAATCAAAACAAGTCTAAATTTTATTGATATATAGATATATGTGTAATTTTTTTTAATTTATATGTATTTATTTACATATATTTGTTTGAAAATCCCCAAGTACAATTAGAAAATATCTATTGTTATTACTCATTAGTAACAACCTGAAATAAGCCAGTTACCACCTACAAATTACTCACTAAATAAAATGAACACACAAAATAAATACAAAAAAATATTACAGAATTACTTTAAAAAGAGGAACTGGAACAAAAAAAATCAATGAAATTCTAAATTAAAAAATATAGCTAAATCACTTTTACTTGGAAACTACAAACAAAAAAAGATTATAAAGGATTTCTGATTTCATGGATGAAAACACGAGATGAAAGTTGTAAACCAGGGATGCCTGTTTGTGTGTGTGTGAGTGTGTGTGTGTGTGTGTGTGTGTGTGTGTGTGTGTGTGTGTGTGTGTGGCGAGAAGAAAAACAAAAATGTCATGTCATTCTTTCACTCCTTGGGGATTTGAGACACGGCAGCGGTGACTTTGTGGCCTTCAATCACACAACACAAACACGCACACACACACACACACACACACACACACACACACACACACATTCCGCTTCATGTCTTAGTTGAGTTTCACACACCTTTGTGTCCTGAACAGACAAAGAGGAGGAGGAGTGGGGCCTGAAGTCGGTGTGTGTATGTGTGTGTGTATATGTGTGTGTGTGTGTGCATGAGTATGTTTTCCTGTGTGTGCATGCCAATGTGTGAGTGTTTATATATACCTATGTGGTTTTGCATGGCTGTGTCACTCCAAAGAGGTGCATGTACATGTGTATGTATGTACATGCTTGTGCATGTGGGCACCTGTGTATCTGTGTGTGCGCACCCTTGTGTGTGTGTGTACCTCTTTTTATGCATGTATACCTGTAGGGCTCTGTGCTTGTGTGTGTGTGTATATATACTTGTCTGTGTATTCCTATGTGTTTATACCTATGTATGCATACCTGTGTGTCTGTGTGTGTGTACTTGCACATGCATTCCTGTGTGTGTGTGTGTGTGTGTGTGTGTGTGTGTGTGTGTGTGTACCTGAGCTGGCGGTCCTTACACACGGCCACCATCACCAGCAGGTTGCCCAGGACGCTCATCAGCATCACCAGGGACAAGAAGCAGATCAGGGCCATCCGCTTGGGTGTGCTATCGCTATGGAAACCAGACGACAACAACAAGAACAGCACGTCAGTCTGACAAATAAAAACACAACAAAAGCTGGAGCCAATCACAGCTGCCAGTGAGGTGGGGGCGGGGCTAAACCTGGCTGTCAATCACAGGGTCAGCTGTCAATCACACAGCCCCATAGAGACAATATAGAGTCTTCATGGACCCACTGACTGTTTTTGGACGGAGAACCTCAAGGGAACCCAAGCAGAAGAACATGTAGAGAACCCAGCAGTGGATCGCAGCCGGTCACCATATTCAACGTAGCAACAGAGCTAAGCTAATTGCTAACCCCTGACCACTACCCGCTAACCGCATCCCCTCCAGAGTGCCCCTTCGTGCAGATTAATAATATAGGTGGATGAAATTGTGAAATTCTGTTGAAGCAAACACCTGCTGGCACTGCCTGGCCTTGGCCCAGAGGCTCGACATCATTATCGCACACACACACACACACACACACACACACACACACACACACACACACACACAGACACACAGACACACACACACCTGTGTGGTCCTCTACCCTTGCTCCATGCCCCATTTCATCCACGCTCCAGCGGGCCTTTTCTCACCTGCTGGGAGGACGCATCCATGTCCCGTGTGTGTGTGTGTGTGTGTGTGAGTATGAGTGTGTGCGTGTATGTTTTACTTTTCTTAATGAGGGCATGCTGGAGGTTTCCCCACTGAGACTGTTTACCTGCACTAACCAGCTAGCGCCTACGGCTAAAGGCCTTGGTTACTGGAACCGATCATTTAAACCCCTTAATTAAGAATTAATTTTTTTTTTTTTTTTAATTTCTAGCAGGAAAACATTTTATTTCATATCATTATTTTAAATAGGCAGGACCATGGTGGGGGTCCAGGAAGTTGACTTTCACAGAGACACTGATTTAAAGTCGTGAAAAAAAAGCGTGTGTGTATGAGCATCTGTGTGTGTGTGTGTGTGTGTATGGGTGTGTGTGTCTGTGTGTTTTAACAGCAAATCTGTGTTTTGCTCTGTGTCTGCTGGTGTGTATATCTTTAGTGTGTGTATACCTGTGTGTGCATATATCTCTTTGCGTGCATGTATACTTGCATTGATTTCTTTGGTGTGTTTCTATGGCTTTAGTGTGTATGTAGTTGTGTGTATGTGTGTGCACGTGTGAGTGGTGTAAGTGTGTGTTTATGTACATGTGAGAGCGAACAGATTTTCTTGTGTGTGTGTGTGTGTACATCTGTGTGTGTGTCTACCTATGTGGTTCTCTGTGTGGTTACATTTGTGGGTCTGTTTTTATATGTGACTGTATGTGTGTGTGTGTGTGTGTGTCTGTGTGTGTGTGTGTTTTCATTTTGGCATCTGTTTGTATGTGTGACTGTATATGTGTTTGTGTATGCTTACCTGTATTTTTGTGTGTGTGTGTGACTACATTTGTTGATCTGGCTATATATATATATGAGTGCATATGTGTGTTCTATATGTACTGTATGTGTGTGTGTTCATACCTGTGTGCTCATGTGTGTACCCGTGTGTGTGTGTGTGTGTGAATGTGTGTCTGTGTGTGTGAGTGCCTCTCTTTGACGGAGATCCCAGACTTTGAAGGCAAAAAAATGAAACCTCAACCCCATCATTGTCGGAAAAATGTCGATTTAGCATAAAAAAATAGCGCGGACAGATTTTCCAACTGCCCCTGAAACCACCAAGACAAAAAAAAAAACACCTTAGCTTTCGAAATGAATGAAATTGAATTAGGAGTACGAAGGCGGCGCCGGAAAGCGAGCATCTCCAGCGGCTTTGCAACATCTGTGTTTCCTCCGAGCTGACGGGGAACGCCACCTGCTCGCCATCTTCTTCCAGGTAAACATTTAGAATAGAAAGAATGAGAAACTGTCAATCAAAAGGCTTTTTGGCATGGCGTTTGATCCTTCCACCTCTCCGCCCTCCCCCTCTGCCCACACCCTCGCCCCGCTTTGCCGATTAGCAGGCAGAGCGAGTTTATTTTCTCTGCCGCGATGCCTTCAGGTGCTTTCGAAGCTTCCTTCAAGGCCTGGAATTAAAAAGGCAGCTGCAAGTTTAGTAAGTTTCAATCATTCTGTATCGACAGATAAAACTAGCGATTGGTAGCCTTCACTGAATGCACGCTATTAGCTTAGCTAACCCAAGCATCACCAAAAAGATTTTAAAAAAGGGGCGGGACTTCTCCCTCCTCTCCACCAATCACAAACCTGCGCGCGATGGACACGACAGGATGCAACAAGTTTGAACGAACGATTAAAAAACAATGATGTGAATCAAGCAAAGACCGCGTTGCCACAGTAACCGTGCCACCTGGCAAAATAAAGTCAAAACCGATCATGCTAATGTATTAGCTTCATCGTCCTGTTTTTCTTTTCCCTTCAGCAGTCATATTAGGGATCCCAACAGCCAATCCATCCAAACATTTAATTGGAATTCATTAGCAATCATGCTAAGAAATAAAAGCACACCGAGTGCGATGTTTCATGACAATCTCACAAAGTGACAAAAAAAAACAACTCTTGCCGGCGGGCCAAATTTGGCCTGCACTGTAATTATATTTGGCCCACAAAACTATTAAAGCTGGGCCGCCTGTGTAGTTTTCAGTACATGTATTGCTAATTCTATAAATCTCAGAATTTTCTGCTGGTGTTTTGGCACGAAAATCACAACAGGACCTATAAACACCCTCTCTGCGTACAGTAGTCATAGCAACTTTGTGCTGATACTGGCACCCTGCTACTTAGGCAGAAAACAGGATTTTGCATGTGTGCAATATATTGAGTTTATATTAAGCAAAACTATATAATGAGCAATATATTGAGTATATATTAAGCAAAACCTGTTTGGGTCCATGTAAAAAGGTTCATTGTTATATCTGGAGGAAGATGTTCTTCAATAAATATCAATGTTTGCCCACAATTTTGTCCTAGTTTTGAATTTTGGCCCACTGTATATTTGAGTTTGACACCCCTATTTCAGCCTATTTAGCTCATTGTGTCTGCAGCTTCTACTTGCTAATAAACCTCTTGGGTGAAAATACAGACTGTGTGTGTGTGTGTGTGTGTGCGTTTGTGTGTGTGTGTGTTAACACTATGTTACCGTTCACAGCTGGCTTCGTAATTTTTTTTTCTTGTCTTTTATGCCCCCGGGTCCTCATATAGGGACGTTTTCTTTTTTTACTGCAGATTCCCCAAGTAGCCAAAAAGTGGAATTTTAAGCATATCGCAGAAAGACAGAGCAACGTAGCGATCATATCACGTTGGAACTGTTACAGCGAGTAATATTTCAAGTCAACCATGTGTGAACTGAATCGATTTACGGTCAATAATGACATAGAACGGTTCGCTGTCTTTCCGCGTGCCGCTTGAACGCAGCGTTAAAGACTGAAACAGTTTCAAGGTGCAGAAACTCAGGAGGTTCTCCTCCAAGGTGGAACAGTTAATGGAGCAAGACAAGTGCAGTGTGTGTGTGTGTGTGTGTGTGTGTGTGTGTGTGGGCCCACAACCTGCCCTCAAACCGTATCCATGGGATATGGTTTAGAATAGAAGGTGTGTGAGTTCATGTGGAACCTGCTAATTCTGACTTGGACAAATCACACACATTAAACCAAAAAAAGGCAATTTTTTTGGAGGAGCACGCCGACCTCTCACTGTCCGGTGTAAATGTGTATTCAATTCTTCTTTGGTCATGTATTGATCGTACGCTGATAAATTCCACGTTGTGTAGTAAATATGTAATAATCATAAATTAACCAAGTAATAGGCATATATTAAGTCACAGGATACAAAATGCAAAATGCAAAATGTGCAAAATACAACAATATCCTTAGAATCTGCAACCGGGTTCAGGGAATACGCTTTACGTGAAACGGATTAAATCTAATTGCATATCTAAGGTGATAATTACCCTTATTACCCAGGATAATAATGGATCCTGAGCGATACGGCAACTGAAGTTAAATGTCAGATCAGGTTCCACATTCCGACCAGGACTTCAGTGAGGGGGAAGGAACTCGTCACAATTAATTAACCTGTAATTACACCAATCTCTGCAAACTGGTAGTTGATTGACAGGAAAAAAAAAAAAAAGCACCCTTAGACAGCGATCAAGCATGTCATTTTTTATACAGATTAATGAATTGGATTCCAGCTCATTGTCCGATTTTCATAAATCTAAATTAACACATAGACAAATGAAAGAATTCATTTTTAGGTTCTAGAGTTGTTATGAAGGCTCTTGTCATTTATTGTCATAATAAAAATATCTCATTCTTACATACATATATATACAGGACTGTATATATGACAGAAAATTAGAATATTGTGATAAAGTTTTTCTTCTCTAATGCAATTAAAAAAACAAAAATATTGATATTATGATATTCTAATATTGTTCTAATATTTTGAGATAGGATTTTTGAGTTTTCTTAAGATGTAAGCCATAATCAGCAGTATTAAAATAATAAAAGGCTTGCAATATTTCAGTTGATTTGTAATGAATCCAGAATGTATGACATTTTTGTTTTTGTAATTGCGTTACAGAAGATAAAGAACTTTATCACAATATTCTAATTTTCTGAGACAGTCCTTCATATATATATATATATATATATATATATATATATATATTGCTTTACCCTCATATTATGTTGAGGGTCAATTTGACTCATTGGGTCAATGGGTGAAATGGGTCAAATTGACCCTTAACATAATATGAGGGTTAACCCCTTAGAAATACAAATATTAATATAAATATAAATAAAAGAAGGTTAAATGAAATAAAATTTGTTTTCAGGAAGTGGTCTGACCCTCAGTATGTGTTACTTTCCAAACTCAAGTTTTTCTGAAAGTAATTTCCAGCTAATTATCTTCATAATGACCCCCTCTCATATCGGCTCGTCCAATTGCTTCACACGGTTCTGCCTCTAATTACCAACCGGTTATTGGGTCCGCCCGGCGTCGGCAAGGGAAATCTGACACTGAGAAGCCGGGGGAGTTCCGTCTGACTGAGGTGACTGCAGGTAGAGAGCCTCAAACACACACACACACACACACACACACACACACAACCAGGGGTCAGGTGACATTATTGGTCGAACCAACTGAAGACACCTGAGCGCATCATGAGAGTTCCCATGTCTACAACAGCCGCAGTGAAGATGTAAACAAACCGGCTGTCGCAGTTGTTTGCAATGCTATCTGCTCTGTCCTCCATTATTGCAGTCCAGCCGGGCCTTATCGGCACCTCTCTCTCCTGCGCGGCTCGCCACATCTGTTTTGATATCCCACTAGTTCCCGCTAGTTGGTTTCAGTGCCGACTAGCCATGCCTGATATCCCGCTAGCCACGTCCACTATCCCTCACTCAGTGTCTGCAGCTAGCCGTGACTAATGTGCTCTACGAGCCACGCTCACTGTCCCAAACTCGCCAGGCCCACTGACCCCAACTAGTCACGCCAATCTCCTACACTAGCCACGCCTACTGTGACCAACTAGCCTGATCTGATCCAAACGAAACATGACTTTTGACCACAATTAGCCATAGCCCCTGACCCTATCAGCCTGGGCCACTGCCCACAACTAGCCTCACCCACTGACCTCCAAAGCCCAACACAAGGCAGTCTTCATCGGACCTTTTTTTAAGCTGGAAATGCGGGGAGATAAAGCGCAGTGGACTCTTCGCCTACTTTATTACACTTTTATTCCTCTGTTATTACACTGTTACCAAACTGTTATTACATACGGTGTATGGATTCTCAAGGTCACATCAATTTGTCCTCCTGGCTACAATTACCCTGAAGGAGCAGGAGGAGAAGGGTAATAAAAAGAAAGAAAAGGTGAATTAAAACAGTATTAAAAAATCAACAAGAAAGTGTGTGTGGGAAGACAGTGCTGGGCACGATGAGTGTGAAACCTACACTCCTCCTGATCATCTTCATCATCCCCCTCAACACATGGGCTTCGGCAGCAGTAGAAGGTTAAATATCTCCTCCATGTGCGCGCGCACGTACACACACGCAAACACACACACACTATGATACAGAAGATACATTTTTCAATAATCACTATAATGTGTATAACCCATGGTGTTCAAAGGGGACTCCTTATAAAATAAATTAAATTTGAAAACATAAACTAAAAAAAAGATTGTAGATATAAAAATATCAATATATTAAATAATATATTTTTTTGTGTAAATGGAAAAAAAAACAAAAATTGGATTTAGAAAAGAATAAGCCAATCATACGCCTCCACCTCTACCCGGCAAGTTTCAGAGTCCCTGTCTTGTTTACATCCATCTCAGTAATTAACAGATTATTAATTAACCGACGACACCCGCCCGTAATTGTTTCCGTGTGAAAGCTTCGGCTCGCCGGGTAATTAGAGCCGCGAACGCAAAACACGCCACCACATTTGGCGCGTGACTCACGCGGGCCCCGCCAAGCCGTTCACGCATTGTCCAACTGGCCTGTTGCTAGGCAACCCCAAACCGATGTTTGAGTGCCGGCCATGTGTGTGTGTTTGTGTGTGTGTGCGCGCAACAAACTTCCATTTGACATAGGAAAAAAGACGCCGGATGGGATCGTCAAATTTCCGATGTCCAAAGCTAAGCCCCGCCCCCTTCAAAAGGGGCGGAAATGATTGGCTGATGAACCCAGCTGATTGGCTGCGACATTCATCCCTCCATCCACAATCCAGCGTCTTATCCTGAGCGAGCTGAGCCAATCCACACCGTTGGAGGGGTAAAACAGACTCTTCACCCACGGCCAACTATAGAGATGCACAAATATTCTGCAAGTTTAGGGTTGGAAATAAACCAACTGAGGAGAAACTGGAAAGGCGGCACCTCGCAGGCAGGAGAACATGGAGAAAAACATAGACAGGAACCAGGAGAAACCAGAGGGAGTCCAGGCAGGAGAAGCTGAAAAAAATGTATACAGGAGACTGGGGATAGAAGCCAGGCAAGAACCAGGAGAAGATGGGGGAACCCAGGAGGGAGGACAGGAAGAGAACCAGCACAGGATCCAGGTGAACGTGGAGAGAACCCAGGCAAGAGCTAAAAGGATCCATCCATCCGTCCATCCATCCATCTATACATCATTGATCCATCAATCCATTATTGATGCATTCATCATTTATCAAATCGATCGATCCATCGATCGATCGATCCATCCATCCATCCATCATTGATGCATCCATCATTGATCGCATTCATCCATCCATCCATCATTGATCAATCCATCCATCCATCATCCATCCATCCATCCATCATTGATCCATCCATCCATTATTGATGCATCCATCATTGATCAAATCCATCCATCCATCCATCTATCTATCCAGCATTGATCCATCCATCCATCCATCCATCCATCCATCCATCCATCCATCCACATATCTATCCACACATCCATCCATCATTGATCCAACCATCCATCCATTATTGATGCATCCATCATTGATCAAATCCATCCATCCATCCATCATTGATCCATCCATCATCCATCCATCATTGATCCATCCATCAATCCGTCCATCCATCATTGATCAATCAATCCATCCATCTACCATTGATCGATCCCTCTATCCATCATTGATCGATCGATCCATCCATCCATCATCGATCCATCCATCCATCCACGTAACTATCCACACATCCATCCATCATTGATCCATTCATCCATCCATCATTGATCCATCCATCCATCCATCCCAGGGTTGTTCTCAGACCAAACCAGGAGAAGGACACAAGTGGCTCCATGAAGCACAGCTCCTTTCTCCATCTGCACCAGACTCACCAACCCCTGATCCTAAAGAACATCAGGCTCTGACAACATCCTCTCAAAAACCAACCCAAGTTGGAGCGGTCGGCTCTGCACCCGAGACCCTGCTCGGTTCCAAACTCCATTTCTTCCCCGCCGGCTCCTGATTGTCCGCAAAACGAGACGGAGATATCCAGCCTCCGTGATAAACGGTCACTAATACGCGACGCTAACCCTCCCCCATGCGTCCCGGTGGTCCTCCCCACCTCCCCTCCCGCTGCAGCCATGATTAAAGGGATTTGGAAAACGAGAGCTCATTTTCGGGGCCAATAAGCAGCCGGGTTCGGATTTTTCACTCTTTAAAAAGAGACGAGAAGAGCGGCGACGAGAATGAGGCGCTAATCCAGATCCCTAATTGGAGCTCTTCCAGCTGAAGGGGCTTTTTATTTCACGTCCAGTTTTTCCCTAAAAAGTGAGAAATATATACTCTCGCTGATAAAAATGTAATAAATGTGTAATAAAAGCTTAATAACAGAGTTTTTTATTTAAAACCAGACAGCCGCCGGAGAAGTGGGTTTCATTAAATGTCATTGTGTTCTTTTACCTTAATTATTTTTATTTTTTTACCACGGTGTCACTTTTATTGTTTTTATTTATGTTGTTACTTTGAAACAAGATTTTTGTGTTCATGTCTTTGGGGTGGACTGTAGAGTAAGGTGCCTTAAAATAAAACGTATTTTTATTATTGGGGGGGCAGGCAGAAAGGGGCGGGGCTTATCCCAGACCGGCCAGCTATCAAACATCCACAGCACTGAACTTCCCGACTAGCCTAGCGATAGCGATTGCAGAGCAATCTGGGGTTTTGAAATAAAACCAAATTAACAAGCTATTTCAAAACAGAACAAAAAAAAATATATATTTTGAATGGTCAGCCAGTGGAGGCGCTTTTTCCAGCTGATACTTTCCATTTGCGCTGCCATCGTTTGCAGTACGTTGATGCTTCTGGGAAATAAAAACAAAATAATAGTGATTAACAACAATAATGTTGGTTTAAAAAAGGGTAATAACTAGAATATTATACAGTAGCAGGCCTTATCATACAATAAATGAATGAAAGACCTATTAAGCGGAAAAAATTGAAATATATTATAACAAAATAGAACCATTATTTTGTAATTCTTTAAATCCATGTGCCTGATTTGTTAAAGAATAATGAAAAGAAAAAAAAATCAACACTTTGAGTTGATTTTCATTTTTGACTTGTTAAATCAGGAAGTGACATATTTGTAAAGCCTTCTTCCTGCGGCAAGATTTTTAATTTGTTAATGTGCCCGTTCTGAGGACATTTCTATTAAATATTTCAGTGTGAATATGGAATCTGTCTTTTTCTCCGGCGGGGGGGGGGGTTCGCGGTCTGGGATAAAGCTGTTACCGTCGTTGTTTATTTATTTATTCATTCACTTCCTGTCTGGCGGGGGGGGAACTTGGACCATTGCGTCACCCACTTCACTTTTTTTCCTCCCTTCATTCATCTTTCAAGGGCGGCGGCCGCCATTTTTGGAAGCCTGCATGCGGCCTGGATAGCCGCTAATTAAGTTAATTTCAACACAGAGGTCTTATTTAATCTCATTTATTTTTTTCTTTTCTTTGAGATAATTTTATTTAATTTTATTTTAATTTATCTATTTGATTTTTTTTTTTCAAACACGACGGTCGCCGTTATCGCTCGTTCGTTTCCTGCAGCCGCCGCTTGTTCACACGCCTCTGTTTCCCCGTCCCCGTTTAATCCCTTCCAAACCGTCGAGCATCTGCCCGCCGTTTTAATCAGCAGCGAGGAGACACACACACACACACACACACACACACATCCATGCACACGCCCACACACCAAGCCAAAGTGTCTACATCATTAAAACACACACTCTGCTGCGACCGCAGGGCTGTATGTTTGAGTGAAAACAGGATTTATGGATTTGCCGTCCTGTAAGGGAGGTGTGTGTGTGTGTGTGTGTGTGTCACTTAGCTCATGAACACCCTGGCTCGTCCCCCTGAATCAAAGAGAGGGGCTCTGTGTGAAAACACACCGCAGACTTTTGCTCAGAAACCACTTGTCGGCACAAATCAGCTAATTGTTCTGGAGCGGCGCCCCGACGACGGACGGCCACGGGTCTCCTCGGAGCGCAGAAGGGGGACGTGGAGGAGGAGGAAGAGGAGAAATGTTTCATTCTACATTCTCCCCTGCCCTCGGTGGACGTGTGAATATGAAAAAGTTAAATTTAAAAAGCGAGATTGACAGGCGAGAGATGGGTGAAGCTCTAGGAGGGGAGGCGGGGCTTAAGCTGGACAGGTGAGCTGTCAATCACATGGTCATATATGGAGACATCACCAAGAACCCAGACAGGAGAACCTAGTTAGAGCCCAGGTAGGAGAACACAGAGACCAACGGAGAACCCAAAGGTGGACAAGAAAGACTGTGGAACCCTGTAGTGATGAAGCCAAAGTTCTAACTCCACACACTCACACACACACACACACACACAGACAGACATTGCATCGCCCTGGGTTGCGACAGCTTTGATTGACAGCTGAGATTGCAGCTTCTCCTGTTTTGTTTTTTTTTTCCTCCTCCTCTCGCCTCGTCAGCAGATCCTCTTCCTTCCTTCCTTCCTTCCTTCCTTCCTTCCTTCCTTCCTCATCCTTTCCTCCAGTATGAATGGGATCCGTCTTTCAGGGATTACATAAGCAGTTTATGAATGAATAATTCAGCACCAGAGAGAAACATGGCGAGGCTGAGGAAGAAGAGGACGATCTCCAGCCGACGAGGAAGGACGTTAGCCATCTCACTTTTTTTCGTTTTTGATCTGGGTCATTAACAGGGTTTTTTTTTTTGCTAATTTTGAAGATATTTATTTCTTTATATATATTATTCTCTATTAATTCAAGAGAATTTTGGATGAAATTCGTTAGAAATTTGAACAAAAAAAAATTAGAATCACAGTTTTGGATTTTTGTGAAATGCTGCCATATTTGCCCATTGATTTCATAAAATTCAATTAATTTGGTGAAGTTTGCTATTTTTGGATACTTTTCCCCTGGATTTTTCCAGTTTTTTTTTTTTTTTTTCTTAATAAGGAACTATAGTGCTGTATTTAAACTTTTCCAAATTTCTATTTTTTGTAATACTTTTTTTTTAACAGTTTTTCCCTTAATTTTTCTCAATTTTCCAGATCTTGTATGTTTTTCTACTAACTTTTATTTATCTATTTTTTCATTCAAGAGAATTTATTATGATATTTGTTGGAAATCTGTAAAAAGAAATTGAAAGTTTGGACTGGGTTTTATGAATTTGTGCCAATTTCATGAATTAGGTGACTTTTGCTATTTCTTTTTTTTTTTGTAATATTATTTTGCTCAAAGGTTTCTGGATTTTTTAAACAATGTTGCTTTATTTGAGTTTATTTATTTTCTATTTATCTATTAAATTACTATTCTACATTTATCTATCTATTTTTTCCTTGATTTATATCACCAATGTCTTGGTCGTTCCTTCTCATAATTCAAGAGCCGAGTTAGAGCTTTATTCATCTTACTGATTATCATGTTTGGCATACTTCACGTAGCCTTGTTGGTCTTCACTTCGGCCCGTCAATCAAAAAACCCACCGGGCGAAACGGAAGCCTCGGCGTCAAGTGCGTGCGGCAGCTGTGTTTTTTTTCGTGCCAGCGATGGAAAAAAAAAAAAGGGGACCTTTGAGGACAATACTTCCTCTGAGAAGTATTACACAGGGTTCTCAATGTTCTTCTGCCTGGATCCTCCCCAGGTTCTCCATCTTCCTCCCACAGTCCAGAAACATCAAGTAGAATTATCGATGACTGAAGTGTCCGTTGGTGCTGATGAGCGAGCCAACGGCTACACGAGGCCTTGTGATTGGCAGCTGACAAGGCTAAACCCCGCCTCTTTCGCCCATCGTCAGCTGGGATTGGCTTCGGATCAGGTATCCACGATAAACGGATGAACTCCATGAGGAGGTCCGAACAATATCGGGCGATTCATCATTTGTTGCTAGGCGGTTTACGCTAATTGTGCGGTTGTTCTTTCCTGAAGTCCGATTGGATGCTGTTGAGTTTCTTCTGCGTCTTGGAAGTGCGACCTGGGAGGAGTCTTGAGAACACAAACACCAACCCTAGCGTGGAGTTCTCCTCCTCCTCCCCTGCCATTGATCATCCATCGCTGGCCTTGTTTGTTCGTCACAAACGGCAAATAGGCGCGAAAGAGCTGAGTAAACGCCAGGACCGGTGAGCAAACAACTGGGGTGGGAGGGGCGGCGCCGTGGGAAACTCAGCCGGCGGACGCGCTTGCACACAACGACTTCACCATCAAGTTGGGGAAAAAAACAGCACTGGATTCATCCTTGTAAAAAGAGTTGTTTTTTTTACATCAGTGGGGAAAACAAGACTTGGCTCCCGATGCTAGTTTTTTCACGCCCCATGCTTCAGTGTTTGGAAAAAAATATTAAACCTCATGTTCATCTATAAATGTCCCAAAAGTCCTAGGTGCTTGATGAACATGGTGCACTGCAACATGACATCTATACTAATGCTAGAGGCTACCCTGTACACAAAAAATTAGCTTGTGGCTATCAGCTACATGACTTATTTCTGAGCCTTTCCAGGCACTGAGGTGCATATCGTCATTTCTGCATGTCAAACGTAAACCGAGCAGGCTAAATACGGGTTAGCTATGACCCGATGCTAGGTCAAACATGCTTCTAGCTTGTTGTTGAACCACTGTTTTTTGAATTTTGGGATGTTTTGGGAACGTTCTTTTTTTTGGGACCCAAGCTCATGATGCACTACACTGCAATTTGGAACAGACGTAACATGATTAGTGGAGTAAATCGGTGAAATCATCGGAATTTGATTATCAGACATCTCTTGAGGCGTCCCTAACCAACGCCACACATGACTGCTAGTTTCTGAGGTGAATGCCTGTCACCTGTCTGAGGCCAAAAATCAAACATCAATGCCGGGAGTGGGAGCAGGGAAAGAAAGTAGGGCACCGCGTCAACGCCGCATTGTAAATCATCTGCTGGATGAAGGCTTCTGACAGGAGGTCGACGGAGGTGTAAGAAGCATAGCCTGGAACTGGGTCACCGGCTGCTCTGACCCGAGTCCCCTGACTACACCGCTTGTTTGAATGGATGGTTGTGAGAGGACGAGGGAGGACACACCTACCAAAGGACGAAGGAGGCCATGCCCCCTGGAGGACTCAGGAGGTCCCAATAGAAGGAAAGGGATGACCACCAGAAGAGGGCCACGCCATGTCAGAGGACAAATTTGACCACGCCTCCAAGAGAAGGAGAGACGTGACAACTCCAAGAGGGCAAGGAAGACCACGCCCAAAAGAGGACAATGTAGACCAAACCCCCAGAAGGTCGATTAAGACCAACCCCTCCATAGGACAAAGATGATGACGCCCCCAAGGTGACAAGAAAGACCATGCCCCCGGAAGGACGGAGGAGCCCATGTCCTTGAGGCAACGAAGTAGACCATGCCACCAAGAGGGGAGCAATGAAGCGTCCAAGAAGACAAGGAAGACATCACTCATCTGAGGACAAGGAAGACCACGTCCCCCAGAGGACTAGGGCTGCAGGAGGCGTCTTCATTTTGGAAAACAAATAAATGAAAACTACAGCCAGGGATCCTACAGCGGCTTCAGGCCTGAGGGCAGGGAGGAGGACCCACTTCCTGTCTGCTGCTTCTGGGACGCTTGGCGCCCTGTGAGGAGAAACGGGGCAGCGGGTTCTAAACCTCCACCCGAACCCTCCAGCCCCCGGGAGGGATTTAGATGGAGTTAATAAAACAATGCAGCAGCGACTGCCGCTGCCCGACCCCCATACATTTTAATTCTCTTCTTTGGTTTCTTTGCACCTTCAGTGACCCCGAGCCTTCATGTGCGCTAGTGCTAACGCTAACCCGCTGCCCTCATATGAACTCTTATATTGCTTTATATTGCTTTGTTTGCTTTGTTTCAGTATTCAGATCCAAAGATCTGGACTGGACTGAAGTGACTGAAGATGTGAGAACCGCATTTCCGGCTGTGAGCAACTGCAGCAGTTCAGCCCAGGGATGTCACTTCTATATACAGATTGGAGGAGCCAAGAATTGAACAACCAACCACCCAATTGGAGGAACACCACTGTAACAACTGAGCCAGATGCCCCTTTGGGCCCAGCTGTAGCACTGGGGAGCAGAACTTCTATACATCGTCCTTGTACGAGGACGAGACGGTTTTCATTGGCAGCATGTCTGTGGAGGTTCTCAGTCATCCAGGTCATGGTGAATTCTTGTTGAAATCGTCTTGTCTAGGCAACTACAATGGAATTTCTTCACTTGAAGACGTTTCAGCCCTCTTTCGAGAGACTTCTTCAGTTCCTGTGGGAAGTTTCTGAATATAACTGCCAGGGTTTTGAGCAGGTCTCGGTTATGGTGGCTTGTTACGTACGAGGGGTTTTTTATGCTAATGGCGGTGGTGTTTGTTGGGACAGAAGACCAAGAAAATCGGGTCCAGGTTGTCATGTCAAACCCTGACCACTAAGTTAGCAGGTTCTTGGTTCAAAGTCCTGTCATTAAAAATATTGCAAGATTGGAATGCGCAATTATCGGGTGATCGGATCAAATCAATATCGAGGCCCAATATCGGGATATCCAGACTCAAACATCCGACATTTTTACGCTTGATGCGATTTCTCCTGGTTGGACTGAGCCGTCCGGAGCGTAGCTGGTGGGTTAAAACTGAAGTTTTTCTCATTTTTGTTTTATTCCCCCAATCCCGACCTCGCCGCTCCACGCGAACGGTGACTCGGCGAATAGTCTCTCACCTCCCGCCAGAGAGCTCCTCCGTCGCCGGCATCTGGCCTGCGGCGCTGGCGTTCATGTGACCATCAATGCGCGACGTCCCTGCGGGGGGGGGGGGCACATAACATTAACAAATTAAAAACTATCCCATTAATCAATCATACGCATTATCATTAGCTGTTCATTTAACTGAGATGGGGGGCAATCAAGGCTCAGCACACGGCATTAGCATAAGGACGAAGAGGAGGAACTGGGGTTCATGCTAATGTGACAATTTCCCTCTGACATTTACAGTAGGACGACCCGTCTGATCCTAATCTGGGATTAAACAGAATATTATACACATATATATACCCATATATATACCTATATACTCATGTATATGTGTGTGTATGTCTGTGTAGCATTATTATTGTTATAATTATTCATTCATTAATTATCTATACCATCGGCCATGTAGTGATGAACAAACATTCACCCTCTCTTTCACAAGTTATATGTTGAAATATAGTACAACCATTTACTTATTCATTCTCATGCCATATAGTAATATACAACTATTCACCCTTTCATTCTCAACTCATATAAGGTTGTACAGCCATTCAATCATTTATTCACAAGTCATTTAGACATACAATTCACCCTCTCATTTACAAGTAATCTATAGACATATAGTATAACTATTCACTCATTCATTCTCAAGTTATACAGTGAAATACAATAATTCACTTGTTCATTCATGCCATTTACAAGCATGCAACAATTCATTGTGTCATTTAGGACATATTGAGACATACAACCACTCACTCATTCATTCGCAAGTCATATATTGAGATACAACAATTCACAAATCTGGACAATTAAGATCGTCCAATGAACCTCTTGCATGTTTCGGGCTGCGAACCCGGAGAACCCCGAGGAACCCCACGCAGACACGGGGAGAACGTGGAAACACCCACACTGAAAGGCGTCATCGTGGTGTGAGCCGATCTTCCTGAGGTTTAACCTGTCAACCACAGGGTTTTCCAGATCGAGACATCCAAGCATTCACCCTTTCATTCACACCCGAGGGTGATTTAGAGTCCGCAAACAACCGCTGACTGTCGTCGAACTGTTGAAGGATACGCAAAGTACCTTCCGCCGACTGAACTTCTACACCATATTTTTTTCACGCCGCAGTTCTTCCACACGAGCGAGAAGGATTATACACCCGCCGCTTCCCCCTCCCCTCAACCAATTGGATCGCAGTATCCACTCGGACCGCTTGAAGGCGCAGTGATTACAAATCCTCACAAGACCCGTCTGCTGAACTGACGGACCGCCAGTTTCCCCGGGGTCAGACGGAAGGAAGCCAGACGGCGAGGAGGGGGCGCTCCACCGCCAGCTGCTCCGTCATGTGGGTTCTGAATATACCGTATTCCATGTAATATTTGGAGCAAGAATGGCGGCGGAGGAAACCCTTTAATTCAGCCCTACGGACGTCATGTGATGAATCGTGCGATTTCGCGGCAGGGAACCGTTAACCCTTTGACGGCACGTCCGGCTGTTCGGCGCTAACAGACGTGGGACCGCCGAGGCGCGACGATCGCACTCCAGTCATGTCCCTTTGCCATGGATGTGACATGAGCGGACGCCATTTGAACCAGGAAGTGATGTGTATGAATGTGTGTGTCGCATTACTCATGTCAGATGGTAAGTAAAAGGAAACAGAATGTAAAAATCGATTCGGAAGCTTCCAAAGTCGGTTGGACTGAGATGGGATATCTGATCTGTCCAAAAGTTAAGGTGCAATCAGACAAGATTAAATGTCCAAATATGTTAAATATCAAGTAATCTATTAGTAAATTTGTGGTGAAATGAGACACACTACAATGTCCAAAAATGCTAAAAATAAAAAAATCTATTAGCTTATTTATGATAAAATGAGAGGAGATAAAAAGTCTAATCATGCCGAGAACCAAACATCTATTGGTATATTTACGGTAAATGAAACAAAATACACGTTCAGAATGCTAAAAACAAATTGTCTATTGGTGTATTTAGAATAAAGGTTGAATGGATACAATGTCCAAAACTGCTAAAAACAAATAATCTGTTAGCAAAGTTACAGTGCAATGAAACTTCCAAACATGCTAAAAACAAATAATCTTTTAGCCTTCTGACAAACAACGAAACAAAGTCTAAACGTGCTAAAAACAAAACATTTATTTGCATGCTTATGGTAAAATGAGACCAGATACGATGTCCAAAAGTGCTAAAAACAAATAATCCAGCGTATTTACAGTAATATGAGACAATATCAGTGTCCAAACATGCTAAAAACGAATCATCTATCAGTAAATTTATGGTAGAATGAGACGAGATACAGTACAATGTACAAACATGCTAATACCAGTTTAGGGTATTGATGGTAAAATGAGATGAGAAACAATGTCTACTCATGCTAAAAACAAATTATCTTTTTTTGTATTTACAGTAAAGCAGGAAGATATAAAATTTCCAAACATGCTAAAAACAAATCATCCATTAGCAAATTTACAGTAAAGTCGGATGAGATACACAAAATGCTAAAAATACTAAAAATATCCATTGGCGTAGCTACACTAAAATGACACGAGATAGAAGGTCTAAACATGCTAAACAGAAGTTGTTTACTTATGAATTTATGGTAAAATTATATGTGATACAAAGTCTAAATATTAATTAATGAATATATTTATCAGAGCAACAAAAAAAAAGTATTTTTTGACACTTGAGCCCATAGATGACGATGATTAGCTAACATTCGAATGAAATTAGCATCATTAGCCGTTTTGGTGCAATTATCACATCACAACCAAAGCACTCGTGTAACAGAGATACTGTAAGTAGAACAAACTTGCATTTTTGTTGGAAACCCAGAAATTCTTTTCGGCATTTCCTGACGGATTCCGTGGGCGTCGTCCGGACGTTGGCGGCTGCCAACTGTGTGTTTTGGTTTTTTTTTTCACTTGAAGTGCCGCGGGAAAAACAGAATCAAGTTCCCACATTGTGTAAAAAAAACAAAAAAAAAGCTACATGTAATCTTCTTATACTGAATGCATTCTGTCACACACACACACGCACACACACACTCTCGCTCTCTCACACACACACACACACACACACACACACACACACACACACACACACACACACACACACACACACACACACACACACACACACACAAATCTAAATCAAACACGGCACCATGTAAACATTGAGTTACATTACATCACTGCTAACTGGATTTGCAATCCGGCAGATGGCATTTGATCTCACACACATGTGCACGCATACTCACACATACACACACTCACACAGAGGCACACATACACAAACACACACTCAGACACACACGCCGTGACTCCGTCTGAAGGGCTTCCTCGTGATTCTTTGCATCAGTTCATCTTATTCGAGAGAAATAAGATACCCTCCAATTAACCTCAGATTATTATTACGTGCATTTTGTTCAAATGAGGCATTCAGGGCCCAGGCGGAAAAATAAAAAGTCATCCTTTTTTTTTCTAACACTCCTCCCAGACTCTAAATTATTTTGGCAAACAGGCTGAGAATACAAATCCAAGAGTATGGGATTAAAGGCCATTGCATTGATAAGGCTGCACCGTTATACAATATATACAAGTACAATATATATAGCCAATCATGCTATTAGAACAATGACGTTACAGGAATACCTATCTTCATCACATGATTATGGGATGGAAGATGTAGAATTTCAGGAGTGATGTCGGGGCGCCAACATAATTTACTGTTTTAAAATGAAAGTTAATCTCCAAGCAACGCTATCGTTACCACAGATACACTTATATTTCCCTTATGTCCTTTAAAAAAAAAGTTAAAAACATAATTTTTTTTTCATTTGATGCCAAGATTCCGGAGGTTGCCGGGCTGGAAATCCTTAGCAAAGATAAAGACGCATGAATTTGTATCGTAGAAGACAAGCAGGAAGGGACGCGGCTAATTTCTGGAGATGTAGGTCGATTTTCCCCCTCATTGCGGTTTTGTTTGTGTTTCTAGGCGTCTCTGAGTCGTTTTGGAGATAATTAAGAAACGGATTAATGACCTGATCCAAAGAGAAAATTAATATATTGTGTGTGCGTGTGTGTGTGTGTGTGTGGAAGCAGGTGGTCTACAGTTTGATGACAATGTGAGTAAGAGGTTAGTCTGGGTCAAAGGTCAATGGAACTGTTGGAAACGTTGAGGCTCACTCTATGTGCGTGCAAGCATGTGTGCATGCAGGTGTGTGTGTGTGTGTGTGTGTCTCTATCTGTTCGTGTTCTTGCATGCATGTGTGGCCACACGGGCACGTCTAAGAGCATGTGTATGTCACCTGCATGTGAGTTTGTCTGTCTGCTAGTGTGTGTGTTGGTGTGTGCTCATGCATGCATGCACGCATGTGCAGCGGCATGCGTTGGTATAGGCTTGTGTATGTGTGTGTGTGTGTGTGCGGATGTGTGTCACATGCACGTGCATCACTCTGTTGTCTGGTGTTTATGTGTATAAGTGTGTGTCCATGCACGGACGCATGTGTGGCAGCATGCATTGATATATGTTTGTTTGTGTGTGCGTGCATGTCTGTGTTTATCACAGGCATGTACGTCACTGTTGTGTGTGTGTGTTGGTGTGTGATCATGCATGCATGCACACACGTAACAGCATGTGTTGATATATGCATTTCTGTGCATGTGTGTACATGCAAGGACGCATGTGTGGCAGCATGCATTGATGTATGTTTGTGTGTGTGTGTGTGTGCACATGTCTGTCTGTATGACAGGCATGTGTGTCACTGTTGGCTGTTGAGTGTGTGTTGGTGTGTGATCATGCATGTGTTGATATATGCTTTTCTGTGCTTGTGTGTGCATGCACTTCTGTGTGTGAGTCAGTGTTTGTGTGTGTCACACGCAAGTGCGTCACTGTCTGCTGAGGTGTATTGGTGCGTGCATACATTGGTAAATGCATGTCTGTTCACATGTGTGTGTGTGTGTGTGTGCACGCACATTTGTGTGTAAGGTGTTCCACGTTCACACACAATGAACATCAAGTGTAAACTCAGGGAACAATGGGAGAAGCTTTTTAACAACAACAACAACAATGTAAAATGAAAATAGCCATCCATCCATCTATCAATCTTTCGCCGCTTATCTGAAGTCTGATCAGGGGTGCAGCAGCCGGAGCAGAGAGCCCCTGATCTCCCTCTCCTCCGCCACATGGTCTAGCTCTTCTGGGGGGACCCCAAGGTGATCCCAGGCTAGCCTTGAGACATAGTCTCTCCAACGTGTCCTGGGTCTTCTCTGTGGTCTCCTCCCAGATGGACATGCCCGGAATCCCTCCCCCGGGAGGCGTTCAGGAGGCATCCTGCCCAGATGCCCGAGCCACCTCATCTGGCTCCTCTCTATGTGGAGGAGCGGCGGCTCTACTCCGAGCTCATCCCGGACGGCCAAACTTCTCACCCTATCTAAAGGAGAATTCGACCTCATTTCGGCTGCTTGTATCCGCGATCTTGTTTTTTCGGTCACTACCCACAGCTCGTGGCCAAAGGTCAGGGTGGGAAGGTAGATCTGCATTCAAGGTGAACACGAAAGTAGATCAGTACCCACCCATTACTTGTTCTTTTCTAGCACTCTTGTTATGGGAAGGGGGGGTGGTTACCATGGTTACCAAGAGCATCATCGGATGTGCCCCCCGATGAGGTATAAATCACAGGGATTGGAGTTTGCTGAAATTCACTCCTTCATTAACTCATTCATTCATTTGCATTCTGGCATGTGTTTGTGCTGTATCTGCTGCCGTGGTTACTCAAAACGCCACCGCCATCCCACGTATGGACTCTTACACGGTCGTGAAATCCGGCGGAAGTGGCCGAAAGCAGGGATTCTGTCGTCGGGTGTTTGACGGCTGGAGAAAACCCAGCCCGAGTGGTTGCCAGGCGACGCGCGGCGTTCCCACTGAGACCACGGCGCTAAAAACACAGGGGAGGGAGGAGGTTCATCACCACGTCAGAGGCAGAGGTGGAGGTGAGGGTTCTAATCCCACTCTGGGTTCTCCAGGTTGTTCTGCCTGGGTTCTTTCTCCGCGCTCCATCTCTATGTTAATTGGGCCAAACTACAACCGGCGGATGACGGCGCCGATCCCAGTCCGTGTCGGGGTCTTTTCATGCCGGCGTTACCACGGTTACGCCACAGGGTGGGTGACACACCTTCATTAAACCGTAGGAGAACGAGACACAGGCAGGGGTGGCTTATATGCATCGCTCTACAAATCACATCATTAAGACTAAAAAAAATTGTAATTAGTTGTTCAATTTTTTTTCTCATTTTAACAGCCTGATTATTACTGGGTAATTAATCAAGAGAACTGATTATGGCAAGAACTCTTGCAAGGACAGGATAAAAATTTACAAAATATAATGTTACGAGTTGATACTTGCTTGTAACAATGTTACTAACTAGTGCTAACTAAAGAGAAATTCACAAATTTTAATAATGAAAAAAAAAATATATATATATATGGAGTGTGCAATACACTCAGTGACCTGAAGTTTTAGACTGAATCTACATGCAAACACACACTTAAGACTCAAGGACTGGAAGTAATTAACAGACCACACACACCGACACACACACATGTGCGTGCACGCATGCATGCACGCACGCACACGTTCCACTTGGCGACAAGCCCATATAAATAAAAAGCAGGATTCATAATTGCAACTTCATTTTCAGGCGGATCTTTTTACTGAACGAGCTAATAGGAAGACAAGGAGCTTAGTGTGTGTGTGTGTGTGTGTGTGTGTGTGTGTGTGTGTGTGTGTGTGTGTGTGTGTATTGCACTGGTTCACACAGAGTTCCATGCTGGTTCCCCTCGGTGGGAAAAAGGTTTCAATCTAAACTTCTGCGTGGATCAGGTTCGGAAAACAAACAAAATCACAAGATCCCAGACGATTCATTCTGATTTAAGTTCATTTATTTAAAAAAAAAAAAAATCATTCTTCCTCAATTAAGAAAAAAATAAATAAAAATTTAAGACGCTCAGCTTCCAGTAAACATTCATGAAGTTGTTCCATTGGTTTTCATAAATCATAAATAAAATAAAATATTATCAGAAGTATGAAATCATATTTTAGGAGGGAGGTGATGCTATATTTTTTTCAGAAAATGAGAATATTAATTGTTTTACCTGATTTTACATTCAATGCTGGAAAAAAAAGGAATAATAATACATAAATAAGCTCGACAACCATAATCAAGAAGTCGCTTCATTGGTTTTCACTCATAAATAAAATTTAAAAAATAATATTGTCAAAAAAATAAACCAATATTTTAGGAGAGAAGTGCTGCTATAATATATCATATCTATTTTTTGTTGTTAATGTTAACTATGTCTCCTGATTTCATATCTAGTGCTGGAAATAATGAATACATAAATAAGAAAATGAAACTTGAGATGTAATTACATATTTCCCTGAATTTTTTTCAAGGGTCCCCTTGGTTTTAAGCTGATTTCCGGCCCCCCTCAGATTTAATAAAGAAAGAGAAAAATAGCTTAAAGGTTATGAAGCGGGATGTTGCAATTACCACTTAATTACCATTAATTACACTTGATAGTGTCATATATGATATTCACTGAGAAGGAAGTTGAATTTTCATTTTAGAAAAAATAAAATTAAATGTATGTTGACGGTTCTCGTGATACAATAAAACAAAAGTATTTTATGAATTTATCAAATTAATCAAATTGAATTAAGCTCATATCTTTTGTTTGAAGATCAATATCTGAAGGATTTTGTGAAATATTAAATATCAAAAGAAATGTGTTGAAGCAAAGTCCGGGTTTATTTATAAACCATCTATCTTATATTGTAAAATATGTAAAAAAAAATTATAAACATCTAAAATGTTTTATTCTGATAAATAAATCTTTAATATCTACTTATTTGATTTAAAAAATTGTGTATGATTGATTAAAAAAGAATTTCCTTACTAATTGTAATAAAGAAAAAAAGTAACTGGACCTGAAAACAGAGGTAGAGTCTCAAAGTGGAGGGTTGTTACAGGCGTGTTATAACCATGTTTCAAACTGTGTTCTAGTGACACTTTGCCTCGGCCAATTAGAAGCCACAAGAAACTTCCCATCGGAGTAGAAGGTCAAAGATCTGCTGAAAGTTTACAGACTTTGAAATAATTTTAAAAAAGATCTGCAGCAATTAAAGAGATGTTTTGACCTCGCTCTGCCAGTGAACAAAGAGTGGGTGGGCCGTGTGTGTGTGTGTCTGTGTGTGTCTGTGTGTGTCCGGGGGAGGATAACAACAGTTCGGGGACAAACTCCAGCGTCATGTCATTTAACAAGAATATTGCTCGGCTCTGCGCTTTCTAAAATCAAAACCAGAGGGAGACGTCTTCCTGCTCTGAATCCGAACCCAGACTCGTCTTGACCAATCAACCAATGAGGGAACAGGACCGCCCCCGGGTACACTAGAACCAGGAAGTGGAGGATGTATTGAAATTCTGTTTTCCCCAAGAGTTGTCAGCGATCAGTGCTAGTCGGGCACAGTGGGCATGGCTAGTGATGGTAAGTCGTGATGGCTAGCTGGAGACATAGGTGCGAATAGTACAGGTCATTGGGTGAGGCTGGTGGGGGCCAGTGAGTTTGGCTAGTTGGGGGCAATGGGAGGGGCTATTTGGAGAAAGTCGTCTTGGCGAGTTACAAAAATTGGACACGGCCTGACAGGATGTTTGACCTGATTTGCCAAAGAGTTGCTAACATCGTTGCTAGTCAGGCACAGTGGGCATGGTTTGCTCGAGTCAGTTGTCATGGCTAGTAGAGGTCAGCGCGTGTGGCTACATGGGGACTACTTGGGTTGTCATGGCCAGCTCTGCTCATTGGCCTGGCTAGTTGGAATCAGGAAATGTGCTAGTACGGGTCATTGGGGTGGCACGTAGGGGTCATTGGGCGAGGCCAGTTGGGCTTAATGGGCGAGTCTAGCTTGAGCCAGTGGTTGTAGCTAGCTGGGGAAAGTTATCTCTGCTAGTTGAGGTCATTGGGCGTGGCTAGTTGAGGACAGTAGGCGTGACTAGTTTGTGTTATGGGGCGTGACTGGTTGGCACACAAACCTGCCAATGTATGAGTGGATTGCTGTCAATCAACATCGACAACAGCCAGTGAAAAAGAGGAGTCAGGAAACAGGAAGTAGCCTCAGAAGACAAAGAAATACAGGAATCTGCAGGGATGCAGAACTCAGAAAAACACTATATCCAAATCGAATATTAATTATTGATTATCATTAAACTATATTACTTGTATGAAAGTTTCGTTTTTCTGTCAAAACACTTTGTTTAGGTAAGTGAGTGGCGACCCTCGCCTTCTAACCCCCACCTTCATCATTTTGTTCCCCGCCCCATCCGAAGGGGGAAACATCTGGAGGGACCCCCGTCTCCGGTTTCCCTCCGAGTTCGTCTGCCATGTTTGACAGACGTAATTAAGTTTCCCGGCCCGACGGCATCGAGCCCATGGCGGCAATCAAACTGCAAGCCTGTTTCCACTGGGGTGGGGAGGTATAGGAATGAGTCAAAAACTGTCCCTATGTTATTATTATTTTTAAAGGCCCAAATGTCAACTTTACAAGAGTCTCATAGGATTAAACACAATAGAACATGTAAACTGTTGAATTAATAAATTCATCAATTGATCAATTTATGTATTCTTTCAGTTTGTTGAGCTGAAAATGATTCCCTGAAAATTATGAAGCAAAAAATTATTTGAAATAAATGTTGATTGATGTGACAAATTCAGAGTGATAATAATGATGATAATACTACCACTACTAATAAAAATGCTAATGTCACATGATAAAACTTACATTTTTGACAGGCCTAAAAATGATTTAATGATTATCTCTCGCAAGCTTATCTAACACACGATTTTGAAAATGGGATTTAATTTGTCTTCTCCTCCTTTGATTTTAATCCATTTTAATTTTTCAAATTTGTAGAAATACACAACAACAGCTGCCATTGATAGTAATAGCAGACGTTCCTAGCCTGAACTTTGACCCCCATCAAGTCTGTGCTTTCAACAGAAGTGGCGCCATCTAGTGGAACCTCCAACTTATCTGAACCCGTTGGACAGTTTGGAACGGTGGTTATGTAACGTTCTTAACTTCCCCGTGACAAAGAACCCCCTGTTCTCCCTCATTGTCCAACCCAGGTTCCAGCTCCACCGCTTCTGGTAAGTCGGAGCAAAGTCCAAGGCTGTGGCGTCGCCACCAGCTGGTTATGATACCACCGCCGTCTTCTCCCTCCTCCTTCCGTTTACTGCCTTGTTATGAAATACCATAAAGACTTGACAGGTGTAAATTAATAGTATCAAGTACTACTGAGGAAAAAAAAGTACATTGTACAAAATTTACTATATTCCCCAGGGTTTCTGAACCGCAGGAAATTTGTGCCTCAAATAAATAACTTCACCACAAGTTCACAACATGGTTAGCTTCAGTAGCATGGTGTCGTGGTTAGTTAGCTGCTGAAACATGCTGTCGCAGTTAGCCACAGAGACTATCGACAACAACACGGTTAGCTTCAGATATACTGAGACGTGATTAGCTTTAGAACCTACTATACAGTTCACCTCCTATATACTGTCAGCATGGTTAGCTTCGGTAGCATGTTGACATGGTTAGCGACAGAAGAAAAAATACGTTAACTTTAGAAACACAGCACAGGGGTTGGCTCCCAACATGGTTGATGTGGTTAGCTTCGCAAACACAACAAAGTGGTTACCTTTCGGAACTGGGTTACAGTGTTAGCTTCAGAAATTATGATGCAGTTAGCTTTAGAAACACTGGTATTGCAGTTAGCTTTAAAGAGATGGTGAAGTGGTTAGCTTTAGAAACAGAGACATTTATCTTCAGAAACCGTTAGCTTCAGAGATATGGTGACGCGGTTAGCTTTCGAAACAACAACTGAGTTAGGTTTCGAAACAATGTTAGTAAGATTAGCTTTAGTAACATGATGACATGGTTAGCCATGGAGAAAAATAAAGCGGTTAACTTCTGAAACAGGGCACAGTGGTTATCTTTGAAGAAACAGTTGATGTTACCTTTAGTAACATGGCCCATGTAAGAGTTAGAAACACGGTTGTTAGCTTCAGTAACACGGTTGCTGTTGTTAACAACACGGCTGATGTTGTTAGCTTCAGTAAACGGTTGATGCTGTTGGCTTTATAAACAAAGCTATATTATGTTCTTCAGGAAGTGTAATGACTAAGTAATAGCTAATTTCTAGTTGAAATAACCTGTCTGCAAACTTGAGCGTCACCCAGACAACACAACAATCGGACATGAAGGGGTTAAATAAGAAGCCGTAGCCCTTAAGGCAAAGTCAGCGCTATAGTTCTCGGTAATTCTTCAGTCAATAAGTGTAAGCTAACTATTGTGGCGTGATCAAACACAGATCTGAGTGTGTATTCACATGTGCATGTTTAGACCTCTTTGCTGTTGTGTCATGGTTCAAATTTGTGCCACGCCGCGTGCTGAAGACCTGAGGGTCCAGAGGGCGTTAACAGCTCCCGTGCTATCTGCTCACACTGGACAAATCCGCTGAGCCACAATTTCAGAGCAATAAAATCATAAAAAATAAACAAATAAAAAGTTCTCCGCCTTCTTCATGTCGGGAAGGAGCTCCTCAGGACGGAATGTGGTGGGTTAATGATCGACTGTATCCAAACTTTGACCAGACGACGCTCATTTATCGGACACCGGCATTCATTCCCATGCATCATTAGCATGCTAATGTGGATTCAACATGAGGCGAGATAAAAACCAAGTGTCATTACTTTATAATGCAACAATCTTGCCCTTCAAAATAAAAGCAGATACCATGATGAATCTCTGTAAATATCTATATTTCACATTTGCACTAGCGGCAGTCAACAGTTTTCGGACCCGCTGCAGTTTTTTGCGATGAACGTAACCACAGCAACAGAGTGACCGTCCGAACATCAGCGGCCTGCTCCTGCCACAGTATTTCCCCGAAGTCAGCCATGTTGAAAAACACGGCTCCCGATCGAGACTGGCACAGATCAAATAATGTGCAATGTTTCCTGCAACCATGGCGACAACAATCACAAGGGCCAACTCCCGCAAAAAATATCCCATGATATACTGCAAGAGGATTTGTGCTGCTCCCATAGCTTCAAGGCAATATTTACATATATAGGCATAACAGAACATATATATACGATGACTTCTGGTGGTGTTCAATGTCACCATGGCAACAAAGCCACTGCCATCCAACCCATAGTACAGTATCATGAAATGTATTTAGTGGGTACTCGTCACGCAGCTTTACTGAAACCCCAACAGCAATGTACGTGCCTTGACATTTCCTTAGCGTGACTTCAGTTTTCAAGTCACCATAGCAACGAAAATTGGCGCGACCCATGGGGGGGTGGGGGTTTGGGGGGGGGGCAAAAAAGAGCAATCCCATAATCACGAGCGAGAAGACGATTTGAACTCATTCCCGCATCTTAGCGCCAACCAGGGCCATCTATAAATATTAACATGGGTTTGGACCAGAACAAGGGTGGAGTGACTTTTTTTTAAGTTGCCATGGCGACAAAATGAGAAAAATGCTAATAAAATAAAACCACGTTGAAAGTTCCCAATGGAAGAGGATTCGTGGGATATTTTGCATCAGCCACAGGCACGGTCATTACAAAACCCCACATCTATTCCAGGACAGGCGCGCATCGACTTCCTGTTATATTGCAAGTAAATGTGGGAACGAAATAGTTCTATAAAAAAAAAAAAAAAAAAAAGCTAAAAAAAATGCCAAAGAGGAGGGGATCTGAAAATTAGCAAGTTCACCATTTATCTGTCTATTGATTTTATGCTATATTGATTTATGTAAATATTCCACTGGCTTTTATTACTAGGGAGGAGGCGGGGTTTAAGCTGGACAGATCAGCTGTCAATCACAGGGTTCACAAACACACATCCAATTCAGTCTTCAATGAACCTGCTGACCAGTTTTGGACTTTGGCAGGAAGACGGAGAACATGGAGAGAACCCAGGCAAGATCCAGGAGAACATGGAGACTCCACACAGGGAATCTAGACAAGAGAACTTGGTGAAAACCCAGGCAGGAACCAGAAGAGCATGGAGATACCAAAGTAGGAACTAAGAGAACATGAACAGAACCTAGCCAGGATCCAGGAGAACGTGGAGACGACCCAGGCAGGAGAACATGGAGACTCTACACAGACAGATCTGGGTCAGAACCAGGAAGTCCAGGAGACATTCGGGATGCTCGCCGACGTCCCTGCGGGAAGTTCCTGGTCCATCCTGGTAACCCCCCCACTCCCCCTCGAGGACCAATGGCGTGCCTCGGTGCTCAGGAGTGAATCCAGATGTTGTTTATATCTGAGACAGACGGAGGGACGTTCTCCTCCAAACACCCATAAATCCATGCTCCTCCGGCTCCGGGCCCGTCCTCGTTTTTAAAACCGAGCCAAGGAAGAGGTGGAGGAGAAATTAAGGGAAGAAGACGAGGGGAAGAAAAGGAGGAGGAGCAATGGGTGCTCAAAACAGGAAGTCCTGTTCACGACGGCGAGCATCTCCGATGTCGACAGGCACCGTTGCCGATGGTAACACTTGACACTTGAACGCCAATTATAACAAGAGATGAAGGAAATCATCGTTCAAAGATATATCGAGACGCTTAATCGGAGGATTTGAATCGAAGTCAAACAATCAGTTTTTTAAAATTCAAAATAAAAGAAGTCTGATGATTGCATTTCCCATATCTGGAAAAAAAAAACAACCAAATAAACAAAAAACCCCAAGGTGCAACATGGCAGAGGAACAAAGCAGCAGCGACCGAAGCACAATAAAAAATCCCCACAATTTGAAGGCGGATATTTGGGAACCTTTTGATTTTTTAGGAAGTTACTAGGGGGTGTCAACAGGACAAGAGCCACCACTATGAGGACTAGAACACTAATATGAGGAGCCTCACTAGCCAATGACACGCCGAGCTAATGTTAGCGTTAGCCAACAACAAAAAGAAAACTACCAGCCAACAAAAGATCAACACATCTGCTTAATCTGAAATAACAATTTAAAATAGGTCGGAAAATAGAATTATTTTGAAATACAAAAAATATGTTTACATATTTATGTGTGTGTGTGTGTGTGTGTGTGTGTGTGTATATGTACAAACATATATATATATAAATAAGGTAGGGAATGTCTTTGATAAGAAAATAGGAACAGGAAAGAAAATAGGGCAAAAATGCATTACTTTTTATTTTAAACCATTGATGGGCATCTAATATTAATTAATAGCACATTAAATGAATTTTGAATTCCAAATTCCAAAAGATAAAATGATTGTATTTGAATATTTTTCATTACTTAAAAGTAAAATTTTTGGTCTTGATGGCTCATCAAGCAATTGATAAATTATGATATGATCAGATCAGATGAGATAAGATAAAATAAGATCAAATATAATATAAAAACTTTAAAAACTAAACTATAAAAACTACTATATCACAGAATTATGATATCATGAATATGTCTACATCTGAAGATAACCTTAAAAAATTAGAAACTAAAGTGATTAGAAATTCCCCCTGAATGTATCTAATTTTTTATTTTTAGGGATGTTTTGTGATTTTTTTCCACCTCTTATCATACTTACACTGAAAGGTAACAATTTTATCAAAATTCTTTGGACTGAAAATAAAACTTTTATAGAAATAAAAAAAAAACAGTCGTCTCGGTTAAATCAAAAGCCTGAGCTTGTTCATCTGGACATATATTTATTTTATTTTATTTTTTCCAACCACAACATCTCCCACCATCTCCTTCGCTACACAGCAACTAAACCCTAATAAATCCACTTATCTGCCGTGGCCCCGTCTCTAATAATAAAGTTTAAATCTACAAGGAAAACAATCCTCGAGATCCAACCAACACAGACAGTTCCCTCCTTTTGGATATTTACGACCCCTGCGTCTCCCCAGCCGTAGATATTCCATCCTAAATCACCGAATCGACTCGCCACGTTCTGATGGATCGGCGACCGGGGAACGTTGATGGGACCCCACCGTGTCTCAGCCTGGACGGGAGTACAAAACTAAATAAGGGCGTGAGGGGGTGGTTGTTGTACGGGAACAAACTGTATCAAAATGATCAAAAAATAGAAATAATAAAGTCCGCACAAGCAAAGGTTTTTAAATGTCAAAAAAAAAAAATAGATACATCTATTACTAAACAAACAAACAAATAATAGATAGTCAAATAGAAAAAAATCTGCCAAATTTTTAACAAAATAATAAATGAAAAACAACTGATGTGTAATGCAAAATAAAAACATACAATTTATAAAAAATATAAATATTCTAGGTTCAGACGCTTGAAAAATTTGATTAAATTGTCTTTTTTGAAATGTATGTATTGGTGACTATACCACAACCTCTGACATTTTCTGCCACATAGAAAACAAAAAAAAAATTAGAAAAGTTCAAAAAGCATTTCAAATGAATGAATTAATATTCATATTTCAATATAATTCAAGAGGCCCCTTCATAGCCTGCAACATTGAAAATATCATCAAAATAATGGATTGATTTGTTGATAATTGCATCATTTTAATTTTCTTTAGACCAAATACCCAGTCCGGCCTTTTTTACTTATTCATATATGTATTCATTCATTCATTTACAAAGCCAATTTCACTTTGATTTCCCAATCATTTATACTTTTATTGTTTTAATTAAAAAAGTTTTACAATAATAATAATAATAATAATAATAACATACCATACTTCTGTTTGCTTACAGAAATGATGTCACAAAATCAGAATAAACTTTAGGCATAAAAACCCGGTTTTCTGTAGGACAACCAGCAGAGACAGAGTGCGACTGGGAAATCCATGAAATCGGACAGCTCGAATTCCGATTCTGATGGATTTTTAGAAAAGAAGTCTAGCAGACATTTTGAAAGCGGAGGGGAGCAAGAAGGAAGGGTGGGGTCCGACCCCCACATCGCCAGTACCTACTTCCACGCTACGAGCACCAAAGCCCAATGGCACCAAGACCCCCGTCCTAGCGACAGTCATTGGCACCAGTGCCGTCATCCATGCCGCTCACGCAGATGCCCATGCTGCTACCATCTACGTCCATGCCAATGCCCAAGTGGCAGTGAGATCCTCCATAGAGCTAGCACAGACGTCCATGTTGCTAACATCGATGCCCATAGCGCCAGCACTGACGCCCAATAGAGCCACTACCGTACTTCAGGTCACTAACACAGACATCCATGCTGCTAGTATCTACGTCCACACCACCTGCACAAGAAGGGTCTTCCATGCTGCTAGCATCTATGTCGAAGCTGTTAGCACCAATGCCCGAGCAGCCATTGAGGTTCTCCATGCTCCTTGCATAGACATCCATGCTGCTAGCATCAACAGTCACACGGGTAGCACCGACACCAAAGCACCAGGTGCTCCATGCCGCTAGCGCAGACGTCAGTGGCACAAGCATCCACACCCATGGTGTTAGCACGGATGCCAAAGCACCAGCATGGTCCTCCACGCTGCTCGCACAGATGTCCGTGCCGCTAGCATAAATGGCTACGCCATCAGCTGCAACACCCGATGGCGCCAGCACCACCCACCATCCCATTAGCACAGACATCAATGCTGGTAGCATTTATGCTAGCATTTATGCCCCAGTACTAGCGAGGCATCCCATGCCACTAGCGCCAATGCCTGCACCGCTAGCATCATCAATGTCAATGGCGCCAGCATCAAGGCTGAGTGACAGGTCCTCCATGCTACTAGCACAAACAGCTAATGCCACAGAGCCAGCGTCAACTCTGACAAAGAAGTCGAACACTAGAAGTCCATGCTGTTAGCATAACGCCATGTCAGCATCGATCCAAACTGCTAGCACAGATATCGGACTCCAACGGTACCAACGCCTCCAGAGCGTCAACACTGGTGTCTCTCAGACGTTTGACCCAAACAAAGATGGCGACAGGGGGCAGCAGCCGAGACAGACGGGACGATAATGAGTCCAGCAAGAAGAATATCAGGCTTAATGGTTGACACTTTACCGATTGATAAGTAGATCAGTGCACAACTTTAAAACACAGAGCCAATAAATCCGTTATTACAACCATCGTATGCCGGTAGTTTCCAGTCGCTGTAGCAACTTCAACTGACCAGATTGTCAGGAAATGGAATTGGCGAAACAGATTGGGACACTTGCCGTCGCAGGCAGTGAGACGCTACTCTTCATGCAACACAAACACACACACACACACACACACACAAATACGACTTCTTCTTGCTTCACAAAACACTATTTTTTTTTCTTTCTGCCCGTCCCAAACAGGCCACCCCCGGAATCATCTGAAACATAGTGTGTGTGTGTGTGTGTGTGTGTGTGTGTGTGTGTGTGTGTGTGTGTGTGTGTGTGTGTGTGTGTGTGTGCGTGTGTGGGTTCAGTATCCACCTGGCGTTGAATCCAACAGGCGAATGTGTGAGACTCCGGGAAATTTCAATCAGTGGATTGAAGAGATCCTTGCCTGGGTATGAAACACACACACACACACACACACACACACACACACGACATTTCATTTTTGCCGTTTTTTATTTGGCTGATAAAACCTTCATTGTCATTCAACTATGGAAACACAGTGCCACCGCATATTCTGTGTGTGTGTGTGTGTGTGTGAGACTTACTATCAGAATTAAGAAAGAAAAATAATATGTTGCTTTTTCCTTCTGTGGAACGGCGGTCGAGTTCATTTTTAGCGACGTTATATATGAATTTATTTATCTATTTTGATTGTATCTATGGAATTGATTGTAGCTGTGCCCCCTGGCAATGCACTCTTTAGAAAATCCAGGAAAAATAAAATTACGTTAGGAAAAATGTTGTTAAAGGAGAAGGACATTCTGAATAAGGTACAAATACAGCGGAATTTAATGAGATTTATAGAAAAAAAAAATTTGAATTATGAAAACAAATCAGATTCCTGACGAAGCAATGAACATCTGAATAAGGGGAACCGATAGAGGTCCACAGCGGGAGTCGTGAGAAGAAGACCTCCTTGTTCACCTCCAACCTCGTGTGGTGGTGGGGAAGGTCCGAGGGGTTTCCCCTTCTGAAATAAGATGCTGCCAGGGCCGATATAAAAACCCCGGGGAGTGATAGTTACATTTGGGGCGCCGCAACCTAACTGTTTCCAACCGCACTGCTCCCTACTCGTCACCGCGGGTACAGCTGATCGGCGCCGTGACGCAACCGCTTGATTGGCAGCTGCAGGACGCCGTACCGACCCTCCTTCCCCCCGAGTGGCGGCGCCAGACGGCGTCTCGGCGACCGTCTCCTTACAACAAACATTGTCTAATTGCAAATGACACGATGGACCCAGTAGAGTAATTACGGACTAATGATCGCCCCGTCGCAACAGACAGGTGTACTGATCTCAGCCATGATCGGGGGGTTATTGACTGCCAGCTAGGGTGGGGGGAGTTATTGATCACCGGCAGACACACATTGTATTTGTGTTACTCATCCACAAACAAGAATGAAGGACCAATAAAAACTTCCTACGGGGAGAAATCATCTTGACGAACCAATGGGGATGGAGTACCCAAGCAGCTGTCAATCATAGAGCCCTCTCTTCACATCTACAGACAATTCAGAGACCTCAGAGAACCCGCTGACTTTTTACGGATGATGGGAGGAAGACGGAGAACATGGAGAGAAACCAGGCAGGAGAACTTGGACAGAACCTGGATGCGAGAACATGAGGAGTATAACGGGAGAACACGGGGAGAACCCAGGCAGAAGAACCTGAAGAAACATGGGGAACCTTCATGCTGAGATTTCTGACTTGGACTACATTCAACCTAAAATTAGGGATCAAATTTAAATTAGGGATCCTCAATTTGATATCAGAGTCGACCAATTGATTGATTTTAAATGACTTGAAAAGTAGATAAAGAAACTTGACGTTGGTTCTGTCTCAGAACTGGCAAAGAAACTAAAGCGTGAGAAAAACACCTCGGCACCTTTCAAAGTATTTCGCCAGACGCCGCAAAAAAAAAAAACAAATCGCAGAATAAATACACAAATACCAGTAAGCACTTATATTCTCAGGCTATCTCTACAAACAAAATATTATACTGATATCAAGTAAAAATCAACAACTTTGACAAAAAATCACTTGAGGTGAGGATGAAGATAAAAATGAAATATATCGAAATGGATAAAAATATAAAAAAATAATATATATATAAATATATATGAAAAAAATGAGTGAAAAATATATAAATAAATTTATGATAAAATTCTAATAAATGCGTGTGTGTGGAGGTTTTGTGACTTTTTGTCAAAATCTTCCTGTACACAACAAGAAGATTTCGATATGACTGATAAATGCTTATTTTTCATTCCAATTCCGCTTATCGAAATTCTGTTTTTCAACAACTTTTCGGGTCATGAGAAATAAACGAACTCATCGCCGCTGACATGTTTGATGAGCTTTTCTCCCGCCGATCCCGACCCCGGGGCAAGAATACAATCAAGGGGCAAAGAGACATCGTCCTCCTCATCTATTTACTGGGGGATGGCGTGGCATTTACAGCGCAGTGGGAAACGGGACGCTCCGGTCTACGTCCACCTTCCCTGGGGTCTCTTCCCTCTGGAGCGCCTGATTGTGAACTCCCCAAGGAGCTTCGTCGTCCCGCAGGCCAACAACATGAGGGGGTTCACTGGAGTGACAGGGTGAATGATTGTTTTTCTCTCAGACATGTTAATGAGGATGAAAAAAAAATGCAAAAAAATGGAAGAAATTACCGATAAAATGACAGAAATCAATTCGAAAAAAATGAAAAATACTGTAATTGTGTTTGAATTACCCCCCCTCCAAAAAAAAAAAAATCATTATTGATTAAAATACAAAGACTTTACTCGCCTGTAAATTAGCAATTACTGAATAACTGGATTACTAGAATCATTGTGTAAAAAAATGCAAACTTTTTATAAACTTCTACTAAATAACCCCAGGAATGTCACAAAGGAAAAAAATATGTCTAAAAAAAAAAAAAAAAAAAAAAAAAGAAAAATCATGAATTCCCATGCTTGACGTGAGGGAGACGACTCTTAACTGGTACTAATGCTACTTCATCAACAAATGAAATATCTTTGGAGTAAAAAGTGTGTCCCTATACAGGTATGGAGGGCCATCCATCACGGCCTGACAGCCACAATGAAGCAGCCAATCCCCCACAAAGGCTCATAGGTGGCCATTTGGAACAGTCCGACTGTCCTCAGACAAGGATATCTGGATAAAACTATACATTTCATATGTATGTATGAAGGTGTATATAGATGTAGAATGAAACCCTGATGTCCTTGTACGAGGACAAGGGCTGTCGGATTCATGAAAATCAAAAATCACGTGCACATGCGTGGGTGCACACATGCATCCCCCCGTGCGCTTCTTTGTCTCGCAGGTCTCTCGGGTCAAGATGGCAGAGACCTGGACTGTGGACGACCCGGCGATCCCCCCACCCAACCGCTCGCACCTCCGAGAAGAATGCGGCGGTGGCGTGCTCCATAAATGTTACGCAACTGTGCACGAACACCTTAGATGAACCGCACCGGCCTCTGTCCGGTGTCTCTTTTGTTTTGTGAAGATAACATGAAGCCCGTTTAATAAAGGCTTTATTTTTAGGACCTGAACGGAGGCCAAAACACAAAAACAGTTTTTTGGCTGCTGCTTGCGCGCGTGTGTGTGTGTGTGTGTGTATACACTGTTTTTTTTCATCTAATCCGCTGTGAAAATACAAGCTGGCAGCTTTGACCCTGAAACACAACGTCCTAAAGGTCTTATCGTTGTAAAGCAAAACCACTTACAGCCATAAAAAGTCACCACCTCATTCCTTCAATTATGACATTGATTAATTCCTCTCATAATAAAGACACTTTTTTATTCCTCTTTGCGAAATAAGGCACTTCAGTCCATTCAAAAAAAAATTATAAAAAATGATAAAATCGCTTCAATCCCGTCATAAAAAATCACCAATGTATTCTTTTCATAAATAAGTCACCACTTCAGTCACTCCACAAAAAGTTACAATGTTATTTTTATTTTTCAATTTCACTCATTCATCCCTTCAATAAAAAAAATCACTGCTGCATTCCTTCCATTAAGTCACCACTTTATTCCTTTCTGAAAAAAATAGCCACTTCATTCATTGCAATAAAAACGTAACAACTTTAGTCCATCAATAAAAAGTCACCACGTCATTTTTTCCATAAAACGTCACCATTTCATCGCTTCCACAAAAAGTCACCCTTGTCCCTGTCTCAAAAAGTCCCTGTCCTAAAATATCATTACTTTATTCATTCATTTAAAAAGTAATCGCTTCTGTCCTGCTGTACACTAGTAATTGGCGAATAACGATTTCTGAATCTGAATTCCGAAAAAGTAACAGCTTCATTCTTTCATTAAAAAGATAATCACTTCACACCTTCCATAACCAGTCAGTCTTTTCCTTAAAAAAAAAAAAAATCACCAACGTTTGTTTGTTTCTGTTTTCTAAATAAAGTTTTGAGCCTCACGTGCGGGGGCCGGAAGTGGAGTTTTAAAAACACCTGCACCAATTCACGCGGATTAGAGGAGAAATTAATGAATTAATTACAGAGTAAAAAAAAAAAAAAAAAGTGATCAATTCTTTCTAAGACGCCAATGGACGGGAACGATCTCATCAATAAACGGAAATTACAGAAACGCGCGCGCGGGATAATCCCAATCCGTCGGGATTGGGGATTGTCATTTTACTTTTCAAACCTGACGTCACGACCCCTCGTCAATCAGCACCGGATCGATAAATGATCTGACGGGAGGGTGGGGGGGGGGGGGGGGGGGTATTGATAGATTACCAATAGGGGCACGTTCACGCACGCGAGCACCGGAACAGGTCAAAGGACCGAGACTTCCGTATGTGTCCGGTTAAAAAGAAAATAAAAATAAATAAAAAGATATTATTATTATTATTATTAACATTATCATTATTATAATTGTTGTTATTATTATTATTTTTAAAGTTTTCGAAACAATATCGCGCGTTATCGCGGGATTCCCTCGCCCTGCGGGTCCGCGTTGCGTTCACGGACACCCTCCTCCTCTACCTCCCCTCCACCGGGTGAGCGCTGCGGACCGGCGGGGGGTTGCGGGGTTTTGCGGGGTGGCTGCGGGATGCGGGGTTAGAAGGGGAGAGCGGGGGGTTAATCCGGCGGAGTTACGGGATTAAGGATATCGATCCCGGCATGTGGGTCTCACTCACCATTCCCGCGGCGGTGGCGCCGGTCGGCGGCGGCGTCGAGGCGACTTAATCCCGGCGAGATGGAAAATGAGATCAAAATGAAAAAAAAAAAAAAAAAGATAAAATAAAAATTAAATTAAAGAAATAGAAAGTAGAATTGAGAGGAGGCGTCACATCCCCGCCCGGTCCGCGGGGCTCCACCGGCGGGTGACCGGATCACAGGGTGACCGGATCGACGCGCCTCCGTTTCGGCGGCGCCTCGTCCAGGAGTGCGCGGAGGGAGAGGAGAGAGAGGGAGGGAGGAAAAGAGGAGAGGAGGAGGAGGAGGAGGAGGAGGAGGAGACCCGCTCCTCCGGGAGGGAGCTGCCGTGCACGCAGAAAAGGGCAAGAAGAAGAGGAGGAGGAGAGGTGCCGGAGAGAAGAAACCTCCTCTGAGGAACTCCAGCACCGGGACCGGGACTCCCGCGCCCGCCCTTTCTCTCCCTCTCCTTCTCTCTCTCTCTCCTTCTCTCTCTCTCTCTTTCCATTCCCTCTTTCTCTCCAATGCTTCTCTCCATTCTCATCCTCTTTACTCCCCCCTGCCCATCTCTCCTTCCTTCCTTCCTTCCTTCCTTCGCTCTCTCTATAACTCCACACCTTACCTTCCTCAGCATCCCTCCATCCATCCCCCTCTTCCCTCCATCTATACCTCTCTTGCGTGTTTCTCCCTCAATCCATCTTCCTCAGCATTCTCTCTATCCATCTTCCTCTTTTTTTTTCCTCCCTCCTTCCTCCTGAGGTCAAACTCCCAAACTCTTCCTTTCCTGCACCTGCTAGTGGCCCGAGAGGCCGAGGCCAAAGAAGGGAAGCAAAGGGGGGAAAAAGGAAAAAAAAAAAAAAAAGGAAGAAAGAGAGACTGCAGAAGAAAAACTAAAGGTCTTCTGAAAAATGAAAAAAATAAAAATTAAAAAAATTGCAGTGAAAAATTAAATCTACTGTGATATGTGATATATATATAAATATGGGAAAAACTTAGCTGAAACAGCCTGAAAAATGAAACCAAAACGAAAATAAAACAAAAAATGACTCAAATATGATGAGGTTCAATGAAAATAAAAATAAATAAAAAGTTACAAAAATAACTTGTATTGGACATAATTTGTTTGAATATAATGCAATAAGATGGGCTAAAAATAAAATAGCTACTGAGGTTAAAGAAAGGAAATAATTTAAAAAGCGCAAATGAACGAGGAGGAATAAAATAAGGAATGTAAAATTAAACGATCCCGTTGAGCACCCTCTCGCCCCGATTCAAACCGCTTTGTTTGTTTTATTTAGTTAATTTGTTATGATTTTTTCATTTGCGGTTGCTGTTCAGCTGATTCCCAGCCGAGCCCCAGGCCAGGTAACTTTAGACTACCGTTATTTTTCTACCACTTTAATTGTTGTGCCTTTATTGTGAAAACAAGTCGATTGTTAAAAGACCATTATTTTCTCAATACGACATTTATTCTAAATCTCAATTTATATACATTTTCATTTTTTTTTTTTAATGTAATTGTATTTATTTGTTTTTGTTGATTACTTTCCATTTTCTTATTATTGCATTTTTCTCACAGTTGGTAATGGTTTGAAAGGCTGTTTTTCCTCATTTTCCATTCATTTTATATTAAAATTTTCCCCCAATTTTTTTTATGAGTATTAATTTCATTCGATGTTTTGTTAATCTATTTCTTGATTTTCCAGAGCACAGTGTAAAAAAAGTAAGAAAAAAAAAAAAGTAACGCGACTGGAAATACGTTATTTCCAGTCATCGTCATATTGGAATTGATTTGATATTTCGGGGAAAAAAAAAAAAAAAAATCACCTGGAGACTTTGGACCCCCCACCGGTGTGTCTTTTCCTGTGAGGGATTTTAATTTCCTCCGAGGCGGTTCTCTGGATCCCACAGCAAAAACCCAGACCAATGTCAACACACACCGCGTGGAACCCGCCATGAGATGCGACCACCCCTGTCACACACACACACACACACACATACACACTCACACCATGATAAAAACACATGACAGTCAGTTTCCAGTCAGCCCCCGGTCTCAGACCACAAACCGCTCCGATGGATTTCTAACGATGTTTTTTTTTTTTTATTCAATATTATGCTAATATTCTGATGAGTTTTATTTTTCTTTAAATTTTTTTTTTCTTTAATTTTTTCAGAGGGGGATGATTATTTTTTTGTTGTTTTTTTTTTCACCTCACCGACTTTTGAATAATTTTATTAAAGTTTTTCCCACTGACGTGGGGGGAAACTTTCAGTCTTTTACTTCTTATCCCTCCTTTCGATTTCATACGTGCTCTTTTCTCAAAAGTAATGTTATCATTATATTAAATTTAATTTAATTTCATGTTTGTAATTTTTAGAAGATTGATTTTATCACATCATTTTTTTTTCAAAATAATATCACACTGATTTCCTAAAAAATCAGTGTGATAAAATTTTTTCTAAAAAATGTTTTATTTTGACTATTTTTAAGGATTATAATTACTGTGTAATACATGTGTGATAGGTAAAATTACAGTGCATCAGTCAATATTCCGATCTATAAATTATGTCTTGTTAAATATTTATATCCCTTTCAGGAGCATTTGAGCGAGATGGAAGAAGAAAGAGAGAGAAGACAAAGAAGCGCGGTAAAAGAGTCTTCGTCTCTGGCTCCAGACCAGACGTCGCTTCTTGGCCCGATGACCCTCATCAGACGTTTAAAAGCTTCTCAAAAAGGAGAAAAAAGAGGGTTGATTTGATCAGTCCGTGGAGGGAGGAAGAAGAGGAGGAGGGGAGAGGTCCGAATCCCAGGTTAAGTGGATTTTGAACCGGGCGAGGCCCAGACGCTCAGTTTCGCTGCTCCTGTTTCTAAAAATAAACGATTTACCAGCATCGAACCAAGTTCACTGGGACTGGTTTTATTTTATATTATTTTGCCATACTTTATTTCATTTTATTTTTATTTATTTATCTATTTATTATTTCCTTTTTTCATTCTATTTTATTTTATTTTATTTTATATTGTGTTATTTTATTTTATTTTATTTTAATGTTTTGATATTTGGAGTCAAGGAGAAACCTGCGGCTTCAATTTCAGAATAGAATAAGTAAATAACAAAAAATACTATAAAATTCTAAATAAATACATTTTCTTTTCAATATAATTAGGTAAATCGGTTTCATGAATTTTGCAATAGAATAATCAATATTCTGATCAATACAATTATATAATCTGTCATGTTAAAAATAAAAGATCCCACGAATAAGGATTTCAATAAAATTGGGTGCGTATAATTGAAAAGAAAAAAAACATTTTTTTAAAACTTAAAAAAAAAATATTTCTGAAGAAATACTTACTGACACTTTGAAGTTAAGAAATTAATAGTGAATAAAAAACACATTTTCCTCAAATAACCTGACAGGACGGGCGCAGCATGTCAGGGTGGACATTGTGTTTCCGAGGCCGTGGCGTGCAGCACAGGAGTGGCCCAAGGTACCATCCTATCTCCATTCCTCTTCACCCTCTTCACCTCCAACTTCCAGTACAACTGCAGCACCTGCCACCTCCAGAAGTTCTCCGATGACTCTTCCAACATTGGCTGCATCGAGGATGCCGACGAGTACAGAGGTTTGATCGCGACTTTTGTCGAGTGGAGCAACCAGAACCACCTCATACTCAATATCTCCAAGCCCAAGGAGGTGGTTGTGGATTTCCGGAAGATCCGGAGGAGACGGGTGCCAATCACCATCCAAGGTGAAGATAGTGGACTCCTACAAGTATCTCGGGCTCCACAACAACAACAAACTGGACTGGTCACACAAAGGTGATGCTTTCTACAGGAAGGGTCAGAGCAAGATGTTCTTCCTGAGGAGACTGAGGTCGTCCAGCATCTGTAGCTCCTCAAGACCTTCCAGGACCCATGCGGTCAACAGGCTCAATAATAGTGAGGAAAGCCCGCTCGGTGGTGGGACTGAACCAGGACTGTCTTCAATCGGTGGCAGGGTGAAGGACAAACCGGGAGCTATCCTGGACGATCCTTTCCGCTCAAAGTTGTTGCTGATGTGCGTCTCCTTCCGACGGTTCATCCCACCCTGGTGCAGAACCCAACGCTTCAGACGCTCCTTTGTGCCCACGACCATCAGACTGTACAACAGCAGTCTGGACGGCACACAACTCTGACCGGCCTGGGCACACCTTTGCTTCCACGACCTCACTCTGTGTGTGTAATGCCCTGACACCGTTGTCTGTGTTTTTTAGTTAATTTTTATCCATCTCGGTTTCACCCCACTTGCATCGGGTTTATTGTGGTCTATTTCTGTTCATATCCTTGCTGTTGTCATTTTGGTTGTCTATCCTCAACCTTGCCGTCTTTTTTTTTTTTTCCCCATTCTGTTGTCTATTCTTATCCTTGTTGCTGCTCACTCTGCTGTCTATTTGTGGATTTTTTCTTCTATCTTTTAATTGTCTCTTTTTATACCCTTATTTATTGATACTGTCAGTGTTGCACTGCTGTGACAAAAGAATTTCCCCTATGTTGATCAATAAACCATATCTTATCTTATCTTTTAAATCTTTGGCTTTTAATGGAACAGCAAAAAAATGAAATTATTTTACAGAAAAACATGGTCTCTTCTTAGATGTATTAGTTTTCCCTTCTGTGATACATATTAATAAAATACTACAAAGTACTTCCATCTGCGCTTCTTCTCTCAGATGTTTATTCTCTGCAAAAACGCTGCAGAGTACGGTGTCATTTTCATCTGCCGCCACTAGAGGGCGCAATAACCTCCTCACCGCAGGGCCGAGGGGTCCGAAAAAAATATGTCTGTGACCCCTTTGGCGTTAAGGGGAAACAAACGTCACAGACGTCTGGAGGGAGGAGGCGGGGCTGGGGGCGGGGCTTAACCTGGACAGGCCTGCTGTCAATCACGGGGTCAGCTGTCAATCACTGGGGTCCAGATATAGAGACGGTCACCCTCTCGTTGATGCCGGGTTTTATTCTAACCCGTCTGAAGTGTTGCAGCTTAGCCTAGCTTAGCATCACATTGGAGGGGGTGCTGGATGGTTCCTGTGCACGGACGTGTTGTACAAGGTCTCCTAGTGGATATAGACGGTAGGGCAGCTGGCGCACCTTTTACACAAAACTATCATTCAAGCAAAACGATCGATCGATATCTGATCGGAAATACGGACCAGCTCAAAAAATTTTTGAAGTTGTTAAATATCGGGGTTCTGTTTTGTTTTCAAAATAAAAGCAGACAATCAATCAGCAGTGATCAGGACAATGGACAGGACAGGATGTAAGTTACCGATACCGGAATCCTGTTTTTTTTTTAATAATATTATGAATAAAAAAGAAATAATTAAAAAAATCTATTTATATTGGGCTTCACTGTAAAATCAAGGATTTCAAAGCAAAAGTGGGAGATGTGAATGAGAAAAGAACAACTTCCTGTTTCACCTCCTGTTTATGTTTTTATGCCAAAGCAAGTTAATGTCAAGAAAAAAACAAATATGAGAGTTTCGTGCGCTCTCACACAGGCATGCGCGCACTCACACAAACACGCACACACACGTATAGGCTCCTTCGGGGCTGCAGCCAATCACAGCTGACATCAGCAAATGAGGCTGGATTTAACCCTTTACATGCTAAACAATGGCTCACCTGTCAATCAAAAGCTCACCCGTCAATCAAAGGCTCACCTGTCAATCAAAGGCTCACCTGTCAATCAAAGGCCCACCATCCACCCTGTCATCCACGCCTCCAGAGGATTTCAAAATAAAACAGGAAGTGATGACGGGATGCAACAAGATAATTAATAATCAAAAGAAATTTAGTAATATCCCATCATGCCCCCCAAAAAGACTTATTGTTTGAAACCCGGCCTCCTCAAAAAAAGTCAAATAAAGAGATAAACCCCTGCAGCACGCAAAGCCTTTATTTTGATTGGGTCAGCCATTGGTCCACCTCCACCTCTCTTCTTCTCTCCCCCCTTTCCTCCACCTCTCCCTCTGTCTCTCTCGTCCTCCTCCTCCGTTCATCTCGTGTTCTAGCAGGCGGCGGAACGTCTGGAAGCTTTTTATTTTTTCCGACCTTAGGGAATGCGACACCTGCTCCCAGGCCAAGGTTCGGATCTGGCGTCTCGAGGGACGCCACGTGGCACCGCCGCTATCAAGGAATTTCCAAAAGAAAAATGGCATTCCTTCGCTTCACTTCCGCCGCCATTGGTCGGCTCGCTGGCCAATCAATTTGGCTTGAATCTCTGGCACCCCAACTGGGGGTGTGGGGTGCCAGAGGTCAGGGCGTAGGCCGCGAAGAACACGCCGGAGTCGTGAACGAAGACGCGATCTGAACACGCTCGGATCTGATTGAGCGGCTTCTACCTGTAATAACACCTTATTACACTGTAATAACACGCTGTAATAACACTCAGACTTTACTCCCGTTGAACTGTGGCTTTTTCAGAGACCTTAACATCTCACGCTTTCTTACTTTCTCATGAAAAGTGGGCCCTTTAGGAGCGTCGTTCTTTTTTTTTTTTTTTATATATATACGCTTGCTCGTTGTCCAACGCACACAACACTGTTATTACATGTAATTACCGAGGATGCTGCGCGTGAATCCGCCGCGGGATTGCACAGGTTTCATGTTACGCACGTTTCCTGCCGGGGAACGGCGTACCTGGTACGTTTAGGGCGAGGAACAACTCCCGGGCCATGATGTCAGCGACCACAGCGGCGTGAATCAGCAATTTTTTTTCTTTCCGTCCATTTCCAGCTGCCGGACGCGTGCTTCACCCCCCCCAACCCTCCCAGCTTTAGAAAAACCAACGTGGCGCGGCGCCGTCAGGGAGCGGCCGCCGCTGCCCTCCTGTTCGTTTCGGATTCTGCAGAGCCAGGCTCTTCGCCGCCACCGCCGCTACGCTCCCCGCGTTCGAAGCGCTGCTTTGGCTAAAAGCGTCCGGGCTTGTACAAGTCATCTTTAGCTAGACCATCATGCTAACACACTTTTAAGGCACTGAATGTTTGCTAAACTTGTTATGCAGCCTGTTGGCATCGAGCAAAAATGAACTAGGTGTGTTGGCTCACCTCTAGCAACAGTTCTAACAACAAATGTTTCGAATTACAAAGCGCATTAATTACCTTGTGATTCCAAAAAGCTAAACTTAATAGATCCACTAGCTAGCTGCCATGCAAGGTGCTAGCAGGACCACCTGGAAGGCAGAGTGCATCGTGTCTTACCCAGGGATGTTTCATCATATGGTCAGAAGGAAGCAGGACTTGAACCACCAACCTCCAAATCAGATAACGATGGCGAACCATCGAGGGGAAGGCAAGGGATTTAGCAACTTGCGTTGACTGCTGATGAGGGCAATAGTCACCTAGATTATCATGAAATGCTAACATGCGCTCATGTTTAAAACCAAGGGTCTTTGCTTCTAATAGTTAGCAAGAACTTGACTCAGTTCAAGTGCAGAGCCCCGACTGGAGCGAAGTCCATTAGCACATCCTGCATTCTCTAAGCTAACATTAGCGGTCAAAATGCAGAAGCATGCTAACATACAAGTTGTTATCCAGAATCCAGCAAGGAAAATGGACAGATAACATGAACTTGCAAATACAAAACTGACAACCAAAACTGCCAGCTCTCTGCTCTTGTCTGTACGTGGCTTACAATCACTTTAGCCGACTTTGCCACTGACGTCAGGATGAGGTCAAGTGTCATAGCTAGTAACGGTAAAGTGCCAAAAACATGGCTCACCTCCAACCGAAGCTGACGTAGCTAAAGATAGCGGTAGCTTTGCCACAGCATTAGTAGCGAACTCCAAACAGGCCGTCTGTTTAGCTTCCAGACAGCTAATAGGCGCATTAATCCACCGCCATCCCTTTGGTTTATAACGTGGGCCCTCGGAGTGCGGGGGGGGTAGGGGGGTAAGCATCTCAGTCTATCACCATGGCGACCGCGCGAACAGCCCGTCTGTCAATCGAGTATAATCCCAAAAATCCATTTAGTTAGCACCGACCGGGGAAGGAAAAGTCGCCCCTGCGATAGCGGAGTTAGCGGGGTTAGTGAGGTTACAGCTCGACGTCTCGCCGCCAACCCACCCCATCAACCCCCCCGTCCCAACCTCATTATTTCAAAGCGTCTACGGTTACACCCCTCGCCATTTCATCTTCCTCGCTCTCCCCACGGTTACACAAATATTTTCGTACTTAGGGGGCAATCATTCTCTCCGTGGAGCGTCGGAGGGGGGAAAAGGAGGGGGGGGGGGCATCGCAGTTTGACGAAGGCCAGGGTTTCATACGTGATTGACTGCCGGTAAGAGGAGACTTCCACTTTTCTTCGCTCCCGCAGCTGAACTTCATCCTGACTTCTTCCAAAAAAAAAAAAAAAAGTTGAAAAAAAAAAAAAAAAAGACTGGACGTGTGGAAAGGACGAAGAAACCGACCCAAGTCTTCATCAGGAGGGTTGTTTTGCTTCCCTCCGAGACCGCAGCGCAAAATATCTTGGCGGCTCGAGCGTCTTCGCCAAACACCATCTGCGCCGTGTAGGTGGGCAAGTCGGATTCCTGTATTTAGAACGTCTCCCTCGTCTTCCTCGCCGTCTGATTGGGACGTCTTGATGAGTCAGATTTACCAAGAGACGCGGCGGGGTGCCGCTCCCCGAGGGTCCTCGCCGTTTTCTCCGTTGTCATCCGCCGCGATGTAAAAAAACATGGAGTTTACATTCTGGCAGCGGAGAGTAAATGGCAAAATGGGCGGAGCTTTCCATTCATTTCCTGTGTGACCTTGTACGTTCTCGCGGACCTTGTGGACAACCTGCAAACGGCAGAAAACGGAGTGGTGCCATTGGAAATCCTCTTGGGATTGAGCGGTATGCTTAAGTTCGACAGATGAAGGCAACAGAGAAGAAGACAATATGGCGCCAGTAGCCATGTGTTTAATGGGTGTCCTCTAGTGGACGTTTCACAACCCTGGCAACATGAAGCTAACTGGCAACATGAAGCTAACTGCCATTTTCAACCCCAGGCAATGAAGACCTCAGATGTAGCCTAGAGTGCTAACCCCCGCTTTTTGGACTGTGGGAGGAACTTTGAGAACCTTGAGAGAACCAAGGCAGGAGAACATGAAGAGGCCATACAGAACAACCCTAGGAGGAAGGACATGAAGAGTCCAGTGGAGCCCAGGAGCACAACCCAACACTTTTTCAGCATTAGCCAAGGATGCTAACCATTACTTTTGAATGGTGTGAGGTAGACGGAGAACCTTGAGAGAACCCAGGCAGGAGAACATGAAGAACCCACACAGAGACTACCTCATTGAACATCAGATCAGACCCTGATACTTTCTTACTGGAAGCTGAGGCTGCTCTGCATTATTTTTGGACTGTGGGAGAACCCAAGCATACCCAGGGGAGAACATGGGGAACCTGGAGAGAACCCATGCAGGAGAACATGGAGAGACAATACAGAACAACCCCAGGAAGGAGAACATGAAGAATCCAGTGGAACCCTGGAGCACAACGCAACACTTTCTCACCATTAGCCAAGACTGCTAACCATTAGTTTTGAACGGTGTGAGGTAGACGGAGAACCAGGAGAGAACCCAGCCAGGTAAACATGGAGAACCCGCACAGAACAAACGAATACAGGAGAACATGAAGAACTAATAAAGAGAGAACCCGGAACAGAACATCAGATCAGGACCCTGACACTTTGGTACCGTTGGCTCAAGGCGCTAACATTTATTTTTGAACTGCGGGAGGATTACTGAGAACCGGACCGGAGCACACAAAAGGGAGAACCCGGTAGAACCCTGGATCAGAACCAAGAACCGTTCTTGGAGTGAATCCCAAGGTTCTCCTCTAGATATTTCACCAAAAAGACCAAACGACTCAAATCCAGCATGGTTCGATTGTTTTTTTCCATCGTTTCCAGGTGGGACGGTAGAAGAGAAAAGTGTTGTCGCTTCAACACTCGTCTTCAACTCCTCCGCCTCCCTCATTCCAGAGAACCCGCCGTAAATCCCTCGCTAAATACGATTTCTCTGGGATTTTCTTAACGTTTCCCCCCACCCGGTAAACCAAAACCAGGCGGCAAGGAGAGTGGCCAGGAAACACAAACCCCGCCCCCTCGCCACTTCCCTCCCACCAACCCAAACGCGTGCTTTTTCTTTTTTCTTCTTTTCTTTCTTTTTCTATGTTCGTCTTATCCGCCGGAGCTTCTGATCCGTTCAAAGAGATCGTCAGGCGGAGAACGGCGAGCAGGCCGGCCGGGGGGGGCGTTGGAATAAAAGAGCAGCGCGGGGTCACGGCGCCGCGCGCGGCGATTTCGGTCCCTGCTTGCCACAAACAAAGAGCTGGTGTACAATGTGTGTGTGTTTGTGCACGCATACATTGTACACACACATACACCAGGGACCGCTACCCTCCCCCCGTCACAACGTGAAAGCCCCTGGAGGTTTTGAGAGTCTATTTACAGCGCCGCCCGTCAAATGTCAAGGTCATTGGCGTGGTCATGTGACTGCCCTCCTGGGGGGGGTTGAGCCACTGACCCCCACACACACACACACACACACCCCGAGGTAAGTGGGTGGATCCAAATCACCTGTCGACCGCCACCTGTCAATCAACTGTTTGAGTAGTGAACTAAGAGACTGTATGTTTGTTCATAAATGATGTAGAAATGAAAGAGAGTCTTTATATCTCTATAATCTTTTTGACTGGGAGAGCCATAAAAGCCAAATATTTCTGAATATATTTCATTGAGAGCCATATAATGTATAATGAATTGAATATGTCTTACTTTTAATGCAACCTCTGGTGCTGTATGAATTTGTTCGAAGAGCCGCTTTATAATTGACTGTTTCATTGATGCAATTTTACGACTGCATATTAGACATAGCGCAGACCCAAATGCATATTTCTCTGTCCATGCACGGTAATAATCGTCTTTTTTTCTTTTTGCCATCTTTTCCGTTACAAGGGTTGACGTGGATAAACTGGTTGGATAACTGATGAAATTAATTTCTTTAAGGTTACAATGACCCAGACGTGCTCGGAAGCCATCGGTTCCTGACAAGAAAGACGGGCGACCCGTGAAATTCATCTGCAAAACTAATTTCTGTTTACTTTAAAGTGACACAGTATTATTAAGAAATATCACAAGTATTTTAAAATCAGTTCCAAACTGATTTTTTTTTCCAACTCAGAATTGTCTGTGAGCCATATCCCGTCACCAGAAGAGCCATATATGACTCGCGAGCCATAGCTTCCTGACCGCTGCTCTATATGACGTGCAATGAGAGGGTGAATGGTTGGACATTTCTATATGTGGCCCTGTGATTGGCTGGTTGTCCAGGGACAGCT